>NW_004567105.1:24682130-24716041 GCF_000260355.1 Condylura cristata
CCCCTATCTTTTATTGTTCATGTCTTGTGTAAGCCTCTCCTTTTGAGTCTGGTGGGGCCAGTTATTTGCATCTAAAAAAAAAAAAAAAAAAAAAACAGAATAAAGCAAGGGTGCTCTGTAGACAAAAAAAGAAGTGAAATTTGACCAGAATCTGAGTGAGGCAAAAAGTGGATTCTTTCTCAGTCTACCCTCCAGAGGAGAGCATGGCATAATCACTTGAGTGCAGTATCTAAGCCCATAACCCACCCAAACTATCTGGACTTCTGACCCATAAAAACTGTGAGATGATAAATATAAATTGGTTTTGTTATGTACACACAACAGTGAAAGAATAATGCAGTGAGATAACAACAATGAAAGAATACTGTGAGATAACAACAATGAAAGAATAATGTAGTGAGATAACAAAAATGAAAGAATAATGTAGTAAGAGGACAACAACAACCCAAGGAAGAGACTATGCAAACCTTTGCTGGCATGGGGATACATGCATGGAACACAAATGTAAGGACATCATACTTGGGACATGGAAAAGTACTTTGAGTACTTTTGAGTGAAAATATTACCAAAGTCAAAGATCACCCCCAGACTTTAAGCATGCATGACACAAAGGATAATGGTGACTTATCTGATAAGCAAAAAATTAGACATATACAAATGGCATAAAAGTCCTTCCAAATGCCTAGCAGTGACCTTCAGGTCAGAGAATTCTGATGTGACCAGCACAAGAAGGTTAAGAAGTCAAACTGTATTTGGTATCCAGATTTGAAATCAACATTTCTTCAGACCTGTTCTTGACACACTGAAATTATTAATGCTTAGATAAAATTTTTCTTTTTCTTTTTTTTTAAGGTTTATTTATTTATGCATACAGAACTGGGGTACAGGCCAGAGGCACAGGTGTGGTAAAAGGTTCACCAGAGACAGAGTGGGGAACAGAACAGGCAGATCCACAAAGTACACTGCTGACGGGAGTAGCAGGTGAGGCAGGAGAGGTCTGCTGAGCCATGTGGGTCACCTGGGGGCCAGGGGTCGAACTCACACTGAAGCAGCTGCAGCTCACTTGCAGTGCTGTGTCTCAACCCACTGCGCCACCAGGGAGGGCCCTGGATAGACTTTATATGTGTCCTGTGGGAACATTTGCAGGATGTCTCTCTAGAATCTATTCTTATTCTTACTTCATCTCCACATTTTGTTCATGAACTAAGACCTACTCCACAAAAAGTATTTTTTGTTTTGTTTTGTTTTAGGCAGAAATGAGTTTAGATGTGATCATTCCTGTAGAATTTTCCCACAAGTGACTTTAATTAAGAGTGCAGTATGTCAGAGTGAAAGGTCAGGATGGAAAGCAAGGCAAGAGAGTCATGTAAATAGGAAGCAGAGAATGAAACTGCAAGATCATCAAAATAAGTACAATGAGATGTCTGAAAAAAAAATTCTCTAGAATCCCTTTATAAAGTAGGAGGTAGAAAATTATAAAGAATAATTAGGTTTTTGTTTTCTTCCTCTCTAAAGCTCGAGTTCAAGATTTTACAAAGTCAATATATATAGAGATAGAGAAATACTAGGGGGCAAATAATTGTACCAAAAGGAATACTGGTGGGTCAGAGAGGTGTATTTGGGTGGAGACAAGAGATAAAGTTGTTTAAAAGTGTATGTATATATACACCATATTTCAGACTTAGGAAGTCACTGGTGACTTTTAATATTTCAAGGATTTAAATAGTGCTTGAGATAGAGAGTGGAGGCTACATGTGGAAAAGTTTCATTGAATTAACTATCCTGAGAAAGGTACCAAATCAAGGAAATTAGTAGTAAGTGAACACACTAAGCCAAAGGTATTTTGTCCTTCCATTTGCTTTCCACTCTTAACATGGGTATATTAGCCCTGTTAAATCAATGAAAGTAGAAAGTCACCAAAAATTAATTTGTTCAAGTTGTGGAGCCAGAGCTGGGGCTGGAGTCCAACTCCATTTGGGTTTAGAGCTTCTACCATATCTCTCTCTCCACATCAACCTCCTAAAAGATAAACCCAAATACCAGTCATATGAAGCAGCAGAAATATCAAAAATGGACCTGATCTAAATGAAGAAAGATAGCATCATGGGAATAAAGAGAAACATAAAATTTTTATTCAGAGAGGATAAGGAAACCTGAATTGAGTGACAACTAGGATAAAAGATCCAATGTCTTCTCTTAATCCACATGAGCCTATTAAATATTCATTATCAGACCTCTGTTACAGGGATTCATGATACCAATTTTAGAAAAGAAAAAGCTGAAGTTCAGAGCAGTCTGGGCTACCTTCTTAAAGTTAAACCCTCATTAATGACAAAACCAGCATTTAAACCCAAACATGCTCCAAAGCCCACACTCTTAATATTTCTACTGTACAGCTCAGTAGGTGTCCAAATCGGAACCCCTGATTAGCACAGATCCAAAGCTCCTGTTCTTTGCACTGTGTCACAGTAATTGCAGACCTAATACACAGAGGCAGAATCACAGAGCTTTTGGTCAAACTCTTAGCTTCAAAAGAAAAACAGGTGTGACTAGCCATTCAGTAGATGTCATTAGCAGAAGGAGGAGGCCTGTCACCTACCACTAAAAAAAGCTATGGATCTAATTTAAGACCTTTTCAGCAAGAGTACAGGGTTAAGCTTTTGCCCTTTGCCTGAGTTGTCAACTGGAGTATCAGAGAAATCATAATTCAACATCTTTTGCACAGAGGAAAGGAGTCAATGTAGGATTAAAGTTTAACCCTAGACTGGAGATGGTGAATGACTTGGAGAAGTCTTGAAATGTCAAAGTATACTGCAGACATAGGAAGGTCAGCTTTCAAAAATTGCCAGAAGGAGAGAAAGACTGATGTATGCTCAGCACAGTGAGGTACCAATTACTCCTGTCTCTGGAACTAGCACAGATATTTCCTCCCAGGCCAGCCACACTAACTGGTTACAAGTACATTTATTTTGTGTGTGTGCCAGGGAGTAGCCAGTTACTGGATATAACTAGTCAGGAGGCTCAAAGTGTTCTCACCGGTGAAAATCTGGCCAGATGAGATGAATGAGCATAGTGACGAGAAATCAGTGTTACCTATATTTCTTAACAGAAAAAATAGGAAGTAATAATTTTTCAGTGTGAACAAACACACAGTTCTCTTACTTTATCTCTATGAAACAACTTTAACCACTTTTATTTAGTTATTTGATTTCTTTAATCAAATTTACTTGGTTTGGTTCTTTATTAAATGAGGCAGTTCTAGGAAATTTAGCTTCCTAAGATTAAACAGAACATAATCATTTGTCAGCAGCAGCTATTAAAATGACTATGCTACTGTTGATGAGATAGTAAATTGGTGCAGCCTCTATGGATAGCAGAAAGGAGAATACACACACATACACACACAAAAATAAATCAAAAACAGAGCTACCATATAATTCAGCAATTTCGCTTCTGGGAATAAATTTAAAGGAAGTAAAAACATTAACTCAAAAAGACATCTGTACTCCCAGGTGTATGTAGGACACACACACACACAAACACACACATATTTATAACACCAATATATGGAAACAAGACATGGATGAATGGATAAAGATGTTTTGGTATGTTTACACAATAGAATACTATTCAATTATTATAAAATGAGGAAATTCTACCATTTTAGAGACAACATGGATGGAACATGAGGTATTAGGTTAAGTATAGAAAGTCAGACAGAAGACAAATACAAATGCTATATAATCTCATTTATGTGTCGAATCCAAAACATCAAAAATGAAGATCAACTATATTTATAATGAAAAAAGGACAGACAAGTTACCAGAGGCAGAGGGTGAGTTAGAAGAAAGTGGCCAATGGGCACAAACTTCGTCAGACGATAAGTACTAGGGATTTAATTTCCAAATCATAACTAGCTAACAAGGCTACATGACATATAGGAAAGCTGTTATAATAGCAAATCCTGTATATTCTCAATACAAAATTTCCCCTCTTCTTTCTTTCTTTGATTCAAGAAAGAGAACACATGGTATTAAAAAGATTGTACCTTAATGATCAGGTTATGGTGACACATTGTACTTATATTGGATAAATTGTGTTGGCTGAACTTAAATTATGATTGTTTCACAATATATGTAAGTGAATTCATTGTGCTGTGAGTGTTATACATACACAAGTTAATTTTGCGTCCAACTTAAAATAAACTAAAAAATTAAATAAATTAATGTCTTTCATTATAAACTGTTCCAAATTTCAAGCACAACCTTTCAAGGTATGTTTAAATGTAATAATAGTTTCCAAATAATTTACTGGCTGAAATACCATAAAAATATTCACTTACAAAAGTGTTTTTAGCACTGTTTAATTGCTCAATTAACATTTTTCATACACTGAAAAAGAATAATAGCACTTAAGTAATGATACATTACTGAAATGCATTGTGATCAAACTAGATTATCAACATGTTCCAAATGTATTTCATTTGTACAATAAAGACCATCAAATATTTCATTTGAACGCTGGCAAATACTCTGAGATAGCAGGGCCAAAACCAAGTAGAAAGTGTTCACTAAGCTGTAAAATGAAAGTGCAGTACCTCATCTTTTCCTGTGAGTAATGTATTTTCCAAAATCACTCCAGTTTCTGAAAGTAGCACTTTAATTCGGTACTGGGTGATGATTCCATTTGGTTGTCGTGGTTTCTTCCAAGTAATTCTTATTTGTGTAGCTTCTACTTCTGCAAGTTTTAAATCAAATACTGCCCCTGGAACTAAACAAAACAAGAAAAAAATATATGAAAAATATGAAAGGGGATTTAAAAATATATTTCTTATCCTAAAATTATTCTGTGATTTATAATTTAATAATTTGTGATTTATAATTTAAGATATGTAAATAATTCTATCAGAAAACTTATTGAAATAATTTGCTAATATATTTATAATTAAATATGTATTACATGTTTGAAATACACAGTTTAGGGCTAAAATTTCTCTAGATTGTACTCAAAAAGTATAACATGAAAACATTTCCCAAATTAAAACATAACATTATTTCAAAAGAATTTAGTTACTATAACTCCTCAGACAAAGATGTTTTTAGATGATTAATTCCAGTAGAAACCCTGAAAGCCTTATATAAAAAAAAAAAAAGATGGCAACATACGACAAAGCCATAATAATCAAAACTGTATGGTACTGGAGCAAGAACAGACACACAGACCAGTGGATTCAAATAGAAAACCCAAATATAAATCCACAGGTTTATGGGCAGCTAATCTTTGACAAAGGAGCAAAGAAGATACAATGGAACAAAGAAAGTTTGTTCAACAAATGGTGCTGGGAAAACTGGGAAGATACATGCAAAAAAAGAAACTAGATCACTACCTCACACCATACACAAAAATCAACTTGAAGTGGATTAAAGACCTAGACATAAGAATGGAAACCATAAAATACCTGGAAACAAAGATGGGCAAAACACTACACAACATACACTTCAGTAACATCTTTGAAGATACAGCACCCAATGCAATGATAGTGAAGGAAAGAATAAACAGATGGGACCACATCAAGTTGAGCTTGATGAACAAGAGCTTCTGAACAGCAAAAGAGACATTACAAAAACCAGACATCCCACTGACTGAAAAAAAAAAATATTCTCAAACAAAATTAGCGATAAAGGGTTGATCACAAAGATGTACAAAGAACTGGTGACACACAACAAAAATAAACAACTTCATCAAAAATGGGCAGAAGAACTAAAAAGACACTTCTCCAAAGAGGAAATGCAGATGGCCAACAAACATATGAAAAAATGTTCATCATCACTTGTAATAAGGGAGATGCAAATTAAAACCACCATAAGTTATCACCTCACACCAGTCAGAATGGCACCTCTTAAAACAACTAGCAACCACAAATGTTGGTGAGGATGTGTGAAAAAAGGAACTCTCCTGCACTGCTGATGGGAATGCAAACTAGTACGACCCCTATAGAAAATTGGAGGTTTCTCAAACTTCTAAAAATGGAGTTTCCATATGACCCAGCAATCCCACTCCTAGGTATCTACTCAAAAGACACAAAAACACTGATTCAACAAAAACATTGCCCCCCCATGTTTATTGCTGCTTTATTTACAATTGGAAAGACATGGAAACAGCCCAAATACCCAAAAGTGGATGACTGGATTAAAAAGATGTGGTACATATAAGCAATGGAATATTACTCATTCAAAAAAAGATAAACACATGCCTTTTGCAGCAACATGGATGGAGCTGGAAGGGATCATGTTTAGTGAAATAAGCCAGAAAGAAAATAGAAAAATACCAGATGGTTTCACTCACAGCAGAAGCATAAAGGACCAGGTGAGAAAATAATAATAATAATGAACAGTTATATACTAGAGACATTTTACAGGGGTGGAATGGGGAATGGGATCAAAACCAGTGGGGGGGAGAGAAGTGCACTGTACTATGGTGATGGCAGACAGGTGATGTGGTGATGGGAAGCCCACAGGGATTACAACTGAGATGGAAAAAGACACAAAATGATGTAAACATAAACTACTATATTATTTTAAAAAGATAGCAACAAAACAAAAAGTAATATACAGGAGACTTGAAGTACATTTGGTAAATTCAATGATGTTATCTTTTACTTTATGGAATTAAGAGTTTGTTGATTTTTGTTAATTTTACAATTATGCAATTCTCAAATTTCAGGTGTTTTCACCCTTTGCAATGATTAAAAAAGTAAAAAACTAATAATTGGTTTAAGATAAAACCTCAATATTAAAAAAAAAAATCTAGTTTTAAAGTCACCAAAGTGACATCTAGGAAACCTCTCGGTGCTGCAAGAGTTACGACGCAGGATAAACTTGTCCTGGGCTTATGTCCACTTTCTGTTTGTAGCCCACGTATGACTTGAATAAGCCAGAACACCCACTTCCCTGAGTTTCCTTACCTGTGATCCTTTCCTATTAGCAACAAAAGTAACTACAAGGAACAAACAATTGAAGAGAATTTATAAAATGTTGATTCAATAACGAGAAAATGTGGCATTAAAATATTTTTTCCTTGTGCTTAGGAGATGATAACATTCAGTTCATTTCTCTAAATGGAAATATTTCACCTTCATATAGAAGAAATACACATGAAGGATAAATATAAATGGAAAATGACTCCAGTCTCTTTCAAGATAACAGAAAGGAATTGAAAATTAATGTCAAAACACCCTTATTTTTATATGCTTAACTTTGTCCAAAACTATATAGAATTTTCATGTACTAAATTAAACATTTTTATTTGTTTCTAAGAAGTAATCAGTAAAAAGAAAAAAAAACCTTAGGCAATATAACAACATAAATATTCCATGTGTGTGCTGAATAGTTAATGAGTAGGTGGATAAATAAATCAGCCTGTCTTAAGAGTGTATTATTTGATCACTGCAGCCCAGATTGTAGATCCAGTGAGTGTAAAACCATAGTCACAAATGAGAAATCATAACATGGATACAACTGTAATTTGCTAATTCTATAAATCTTCTTATAAAAAAGATTTTAGTACACATCTATATAGAGAGGCCAGATAAATATTTTGATATATATTTTAGATTGCTCTTATGGCAATCTGTAAGGAAAACCAGTTTTACATTTAAATGAATAAAGAATTCCAGGCTGTGACCCCATAATCACTGACTGATGGATAGTTTCAGTTATTCATTATTCAACAGATTGAAAATTTACAATTTTAATTTTAATTAATTGTAATTAATTAATTTTAATTCTAGGGATTAAAGGATAGAAGGACAAGTAAGAAACAAAGTTTCTAAACAGGTCACTTCTAATATATGTTTTATTTCACTGATATATAATGTCTGTAGGAGTTAGGTTTTTATCACCATATTTGCCAATTTTCAAGGCTAATGGAACCTTCCAATTAACAATGTAGTATGAAAATAACACAGCTATATGGAGAATAAAATCACATTTCACCTTTACATTTACATTTTATTTTGAAATTTCTTCATAGACAAAGACTTAGTATTATATAATATAAATCATAGAAAAGACTGTCATTTTTCCATTCAAAGTGACCTTATGTAGAATCTCAACTATAGTCACCAAAAATTACCAAGTTCAACAGAAAAACAATCTTGTCTCTTATTTTATTAGTTAAATTTAAATAGTGGCTGTTTCATCATCTAATTTACAAGATAACTTTCAATATTGCCTAAATATTGTGTATGGCATCTAAAATTATAGTCCAAGTAAAGAAAACATGGTTCTATATTACTCAAAAAATGTATCTCAAACTTGCATAGGAAATGACTGTAAACCTATCTTTCTCTTTTTTATATGAAAGAAAAGCTTAGGGGATAAGGGAACAGAATAGACAGCACTGTATCTTGTCTTTAGAAAGATACTTGAGCTTATACCACAATTCTTATGTTGCAACCAGAGAAGTATGGATTAGATCAAAACTCCTTTAATATTGATACCAAACTAACTAAAGAAAATCAAACACAAAAGACAATTATTCACGGTTCAGCATCGATTTTGAAGGTGTTATCCAGGAGGACTACCAAAGAGTCATTCTCAAGTCAATGTCTCTTGAATGTTACTAATATATGAGAAACAGTGTAGATATATAATTAGTACAAAATATTCAAAATGGTTTGAAGTTTTCAATGTTAAAATTGTTTAAAAAAATAAATGAAATAAATGGCATTAAGGTAGAGAAAACATTTTAAAATAATTTCTGCTCTTATCTAGCAAATTAAACTTCCATTAGAAGCACATTTGAGAAAAAAACAGATTGAAAAGTAAATCACTGAAAATCCTAAAAAACAAAACAAAACAAAACAAAACAAAACACATGAAGCTAACAGTCTCTTGTAACAATAGTGATTATTAAACTATCTATTTTTCCAAAAATCACCTCTCCTTCATGCCTATTTAGAACTCTACTTAAGGGGCACAATGGATTATGACGAGGACTCCAGGTACATGGGTGATGTAGTGTGGAAGCATATACCTGAAGAGGTGGGAGGCCATATTTCTGGGTCATATACAGTATTGTTAACCAATGTAACCTTATAAATATATTTATATGTATAAAGTCTGTTAGATAACATACTAAGGGAATATAACAGAAGCTTTATAAAACATATAGAATTACTTTAACAATATAAGAATGACTTTCTTTGATGTTCAAAGTAGACAGAAGGCAATTCAACATCTTCTTTAAGCCATGGTTTGGGAATGCTTTAGTCATATACTTTGTGTAAAAAGTTTTCTTAGAAGCAACTCATCAAGCCCTGCCATAACTTTGGTGACTTTGTTGAGATTTACACAATTGGAACTGAGTGAGGGCAAACTCACCCGTTCTCCTATCCAGTCCTGACAGCTGAAGCTGGGTGGTTCTGTGACTACCTGGAGATTTTGTTAGAATACCAGTTGCTTGAGAAGATACTAATAAACACTGCTTCTAATTAAATTTTAAATAGGCAATAAATTACTTTTAAATATGGCAAAGAAAATAAATTGTGACCTTAACTAGAATACAAAGAACTCTTCTGTATTAATAAATGAGCAAGAATGATCTAAAATTAAAATATCAATTTTAATTGAAAGTTTGTATTTCTAGTATATAATTAGATTGTTCTCATATAGTTTAAAGATTCTTTTATTATGAAGTTTTAATTAGTGGGACCAGGATTAATTAGTGTCATCAGATGTAGAAAGCTACATTCATTGCATTTACCAGAGCATTCCAGTGAAGCCCAGAGAATTTCTCAGGGGGTGAGGGGTGATGTGCGGAGAGGTAAGAAGCACACCTTGTCTGCCCTTAGCAGACCCAGTCTATTGCCAGAGAATTCATCTGACAGCCACTGGGTGTGGTGTATAATAGGTGTGTATGTGTGTGTATATATATCTCAGAATTGTTATTGTTACACAGGTCATATGTTCAAAATAATTGAGTGTGGAAATAATGCATGAGAAATATGTGGAACATGTCCTTAAAATTCTACCTATTATTTTGTCAATAAAATGTACTAAAAATAGAGAAAGGAAGTTAATGTTTAAATGTCATTCAAAACAAACAGCATGGCATTTATGTGGCAATGTACTATTTCCTTATATTTTTTTTTTTGTTAGCAAATGCATGACAAGAATAAAGGCAAAAAAATGGTAAACTTAAATTGTGGATTCAGTTTAGGAACATAAAAATTGGCAGAACTAGAAAGAAGACAAAATTTAGAATATTATTTAATTGTATAACACAAGGAAAGAAATTTGTTGGTTAATTTCACTGAATAATTTGAAAATGTTACTTAGATCAAACTTAAGAGCTCTATGCTAGTGGTAAATACACATAGGCCTCTCTAGCTTTTCTGGAAATGATTAAGAGAAATTTTTAGGTAGAAATGGGGAAAATTGAAGGTCTCACGGAGAAGTCAAATAAAGCTAGGCGTCTTCTGATAGCAACACAAGTAAAACTTCCAGTATGAAAAAACTAGAGCATCTTGCTTATGAGTATGTATATCCTTAATCCATGTACTGAAACAATATACACATTAGAATTTTCATTTGAAACTAATGTAATTTTTATATTCTTATGACATCAAAATATTACCAAGGGTCAATTATTCTTTGAAAAGTACAAAATTACCTAATAGTTGCTGCCCTCTAACGGTCAAACACTTGAATGCTACCTCATGAACGTATGTCCAAATTATAAGTGGTGTGCGTGTGACTACATAATTCACACGCTACTGTATATTAGCTATCACATAAATAAATCCTGGAAACTTTTTCAAGTTTTAATACGATTGTAAAATTATTATATTCTCAATAAATATAATTTCTAACTTGAAAGTATTTAGCAAGTATGCTGTAGGGCAGGAAAATATGCTATGAAAATGTGTTACTACTGTTTTTTACCACTATAGTAATAAGTGTGATGTTTAATATGTGTAAGTAGAAAATTTCCTTAGGAGAAATGTTGTTTTAATATTTCAGCATATTCTAGTAAATTTGTTTTATGCACCCTGCAGGAATCCGACCATGCCCTTCTGATTATATACAGATTTTGTTACAGGCATTGGAGATACATGGGGTCTTTGAATATTATTCTGTGACCAAAATATACTGTACACCAACAACTGTGGATTAAATGATGTAAAAGTGTTTGTTTACTTTAAAACTTCTTGAGGGTTTGTTAATATCATTATAAATCTCTAAAAGATTGGTGCTGCATATAATGTTTCATAATCTTACTTGATCTTCAGTATCTCTTATTAAAAGGATCTGAGCTTAATATTCTGATTAACACATGCTCAGAATGTATTCGATAATCTAATAAGGAACTACCATGAAGTAAATATAAACCAAATAGCTTCTAATAGCATGTTTAACAAATGTAATAGAAGTCAGAACAAAAGTATCTCATAACACAATAAAGGAGATGGTCTTACCTTCTGGAGGAGTGAATATTGAAATATTTGACTTAGGTCCAATTCCAGCACTGGTTTCAGCCGCAACATACACATCATACATTGTAAATGGTACTAGGTTAGTGAATGCAAATTTAAGGTCTTTTGTACTATTATCCAAAATCCTACCTGCAAAAAACAAATCGTACTTGCAGGTTAATTTTTCATCAAGGATTTATCCATTATCACATTTAAGAATAGAGCCAAGAGAGTAAATTACAGTGTTAATCTATGCACTAATTTTTATTATAATTTTTAAAATATTATATTTAAAACATTTAGTTTAGTATTATACTGATTTCACTTTGATTAAAACAATGGAAAGAACGTGAAAATCTCACAATGCTTAACATATCTTGTTAAATCATAAATCCCTATTGAATTATTAAGCTACTTTTTGACATTTTAATAGAAACAATTAGATTTTACTAGTACAAGAAATGTGACGGTATGTGACATAAATTTAGTCAATTAAAATGTAAATATTCTCATTATTTGCTATGAAAAGATTTATTTAGAACATATGTCTAGTTTAGCTTCTGAGCAAGAATAACCATTATCACAATTTTTTAAATGCTCAGCTTTACCTTTGAATAAATCAACTTCTGCTCCAGCTAAAACAGAGCTCACCCCTAACAATACTACTTCTCTTCCACTGTAGTCACCCTGAAAAGGCCTCACCTTCCTAATTATGTTTCTATTATTTGCTTCAATTATAGGATCTTCTAAAAAGAGCTTGATACTGTTTAAAAGTTGAGTAGTAATGACATTTATAGAATGCTTCTCCAACAGGTAAACACAAAACCAATTAGACCTACCTGATGGTCCATATAATTCAACTCTGTAACTAAATTTCCCTGTTACTATAGTCGGTGGGTCCCATGAAATCGAAAAGGACTTTCCTGTGACATTGCCTGTTACACAATTTTGTGGTGGTCCTTCAGGCACTAAAATGATTACAGAATAAATATGTGAGCAATGGATACATATTAAAAATAAAAATCTCTTATTAAATATTTATTATAAACCCAAAGTTGGAGAGAAAATGCAATGCCACTCTAAAGGCAAAGGGTCTTTTTAACTCAAAAAAGAAAAAAAAAGAAAAAAGAATATAGTTAACAACTTTGAATTATACCGGATGATCAAATAAATATGCTATTTGTAACAATTACTAATTATATTTAGTGTTGCAAATTTCACTTTTTGGTTCTCATGAAATTAATCATTTTACTTGGAGAAAAAGAGGTAAGAAGTGGAGAGAGAAGTGAAATGATTAAAAAAAAGTTTAAATCAAGAAGAAACCTCAAGAATATATGCAATAAAATTAGGGGCCTGACAGCTATGTCATCAGAAAATAAATATTGTGCTTTCATGAAAGTACCCTATCAGGATAGTTTCCAGTGATCTCAAAAGTTATCAAAATATCAATATCTTCTGTCTATTTCCAAAAAACTTTTAGTGCCTTAATTAAATCTAGAAATGCATATTCTTAGAATTAAAAATTTAATGGTAACAACAATAACAACTAGTAATACTCAGTTAATCCTAACACCATTGCCATAATGAAGATGTCCTTACTATCTCTATTTTTCAAAGTGCAAAGAGTATCTATATTGGTAAGTCTTTTTTAACTACTGTTTTTATCTGATACCAAAATGTAACAGGCTATGTCTGCTGCTGCAGGTGTTATCTTCACATTTGGCAACAGCAATGTCAATGAGAGATGAGTATATATGATTATAGAAGCTGTACAAGGGCAATTTTTATAATCATATGGCATATAAAAGATGGAGAAGGGCATTTTTCGTGATTATAAAAAATTGCTGAGATCACATAATGATAGAAAGTAACTTAAGGAGCATGGTTATTAGCTAGAGATCCTTCATTTCAACCATGCCTTAATCTTTTAAAGATTCTTAAGTGAGTATTAAAAAAGAGCCTAGAAACTGAAAATGCTGGGGGGGGGGGGAGTGAGGAATAGGGAAGAAACTGAAAGGAAGTCTTTCTTGTTTGTTTTTGGTTTTTTGCCAGGTATACATGTTATTTTTTTGGGTGTTTTATTTTTTAATATATTCATTACATCATCCCTCATTTTTGTATAATGTATGATTTCCTGTGAAATTCACACCACCAATTACCCTTAGCACCATCACCACAGTCCCTTGTGTTCTTCTTACTCATGTTCTGATCTTTCTCCCTCCTCCTCCCCTACAGAGTATCTCTGATCTATAGTTGCCTGATAATTTTAATTTTTACTTTATTTTAGCTACTTTTATTTCTTTTCTTTTTTGAATATTCTTTTTTACATCATTCTTCATGTTTGTACAATCTATGCTTTTTCATCTCAGTTGTAATCCCCATGGACTTCCCACCACTACTTCACCCATGTGCCATCACCATAGAAAGGCAGTTTTAACAGAGAAATATACATACATGAGGGGAAAAAAAACATAGATCTGTCCATAAATAATTCACTTTTTTTCCTACTTAAAAAAAAAATGAAACCATACCAGATTCGGGTGTTCTGACAATAGTGCTGTCAATATAACCTGCTTCAGTTGTAACAGCAGAAACTTCAAAAAGGTACGTTGTGTAAGGTCTCAGATTTGTTACCACAAAACTGATAGGCTCCTTCCAGACAGAGCTTATTTTACTCCAGGCCAACATGCTTGAGGAAGATGTGGTGCGAGTTGAAGGTGTAACCCTACCAAGGGTTGGAGAAGGACTGGTTGTACTCCATAAAAATGACTCATTATTCTCCTAGTGAGTAAAGTAAAAATAGAAAAATCATGTAGTATCTCTTGATGAACATGAGAAACATAATTAATTTTTCTTCTATTTACAATACAAATTCTCTTAAATTGTATGTGTGTAAGAATACATACATATATGTGTGGGTGTGTATGTGTGTGTGTGTATATATAGTTAAAGTGGCTTAGAGTAAGGAAAAACTATAGCAAAATTACTAGTAAGAATTTTTAAAATTTATGTTAAAAATGCAAAAAATCAAAAGAATGAAGTATATATTTTCCTTTTGTGAAATTTCACTTAGTTCAATAAAACTGTTTTTGAAAAATTACTATTACAGTACTTCCAGAGAGTTCCCAGCAAGGATTAAAGTAATGAACAATTATTTGTCAAAGGTAATATACACAAAGAAATACATACTTCCACAAATTTAACTGAATATTCCCTTCCCCTCTTCTCCTGTCTCAGGAAATATCTTTTCTCCAATATCTCACCCTTCAGGGCTTTAGAAGTATTCTCCACCTCACATACCCCATCTGTCCTTATTCCAAGACACATCACAAATGTTACTCCTTTCAAACGTCTTTTCTGAACTTCCGAAGTGACTATGACATCTTACTTTTAAATTCTTCTTTCTTGTTTTAATTTGAATATAAGATAATTGTGTATAATATAGTATAACCTAGTACTACAAGTAATCAGATAACCACACTGGTAAAATACACCTTATCCAAATAGCAGAAATTTGAAGATATGTTTACTCAAAAGTTTTGAAATATGTGTTCCATGATACTTACATTACATTCTGGCAATTTCCCCATCAATATGTCTTCTACTCTGATAGAGACATCCTTCACTACTATCCCACTCCTGGCATGTTTAACACTAATTTTGAAGCTGGTAATTTTGCCATTGGGTTGTCTAGGTAAATACCAAATCAAGTTTACCGCTGAATAGTTAAAGGCCTCCACTGTGAGATTCACTACTTTTCCTGGAGCTGTAGAAGTAAGAGGGGTTGAAGGAGAGGAAGAAACCATTTAGAGTGGCAATTACATAATTTTGTATGTGAACTCTACCATGGTCAATGGAATCAGTTAAAGCTTTAAGCTTGAAAAGGTTAATGATAATATCATAACTCTTTGGTACAAACATTTAAAACTTAAGTGTCCCTTCAGTGGATAAAATATAATAAAGGAAAAATATTAACTACATGATGGTAGGATCATAAAAAATAAAACTTATCATGAATCTTAACCTGCTTTTAAATTAATTCTTTGGGGTCTCCTTTGTGGCCTAGGGGTTAAGTCTCACTGCTAAAGTGGCCTGACTTAGCTCCCTGGCAAAAATGTGGCCCATCAGACCCCTCCTGCCTTGCCTGCGGCTCCCCTCAGCAGTGTATTTCAGTAGATCCACCTGTTCTGTGCCCCCCTTTGCCTCTGGTAAATCTTCTCACCACTCGCCCCACCCCTGCACCTCTGGCCTACACCCCAGTTCTTCTCCATAAAAGTGAAATTTAATTGCTTTTCTGTGATAACTATGCATAATTTTAAATTACAGGCAAGTTGGCACCTTCACAACAAATGGGCCTTCACAACAGCCTTAGGAGAATAATTAAGTATAGATAAATTTGAGTTTATAAAGTAACCAAATAAAACATAAAATACACAGAAATAATCACATTTGTTAAGCGATATTTAGTAAAAAGGACATTTTATTAACTTGACTGTAATATTATTTTTCTCAATAACATGTATGTGTGTTTTCATGCCTTTTCTAATTTCATATGTTAGACAAATTCTGGCTCTACGGCTGGCATGCTTTCCCTTTCTTAAATATCTAATCTCTACTTCTGAACTTTCATGTACCCAAATCCCATTATCTCTTCATCTTTATAATGTGAATTTAATATTCTTATCCAAGTAAAGATTTCATATTGAATAACCAAAATATTCTGTCATAAAGTGATATAATTCAGATAATAATTTGAAGACCTGTAGACCAGAGACAGGCATAAATATACAAGGATGTAAAAATACTACAACTTTTCAAAATCTACATTACACAAGACATACAGTTTTTTGAAGCAGGAAAAAACTATAAATCCAATACAGAGACATCTATAAGTATTCCTTTATATGTCTTAGGGTCCACCAACTTAGCAATGAAGGTGCCAGGGATATTTTTAACTTTTAAGGCTAAAATAAATTCTACATTTGCTAAAACAATGCTAAATGGAGGTAAAAGTACTCTTATCATGCATGTGGAATTGAATATCAACTTAGTATGGTATAACAGATTAATATATTCTTCCTAGTAATTATTTGTATTTGTGAAGAAAGATATTACTTCTGGTTCCACAATAATAAAGGCATCTTACTTATTCCATGGAAATATTCCTTAAATCATATCTGTGCAGCTAAAAGAGATAGAGAATCTGATATTATCAAATCTAGTTAAACAGCATGTTTACCTCTTCACGTTTACAAAAGAAGGGAGAAAAGACTGGGCTGAAGGGTCAAGCCGCTGATACTACAGATGACAATAGCATATTTTCTAATTTCAGCACTCCCTTTTCTTTTTGTCTTCCAGACCAGAGAGCTTTGAGAGAAAGTCTAAAGGTTGATCTCAAGAATGAATGTGTAGGAGAATGAAGGGGTCTTAAATTTGTTCGGTAAATGACCAAAGTGAACAAATATGATAACCATTGAAATCCATTATTTTCAATAGTCTAATATCATAATGTTTATGATAAAGGTGTTAAAAGGAAAAGACAGGTTATAAATTTGCATACATGGCAGAAGCCTTCTTTCATTAATACACAGTCACAAAGGGATATATTCACCGGTCAGGAGGGGAAAGCAGATAAATATGTCACAAATGATAGCAGCATTTATTGTATAATGGGGAGATGGCTAATTTTCATTTTTGTTCGTAAAAGTTTTCTAAGATAATACTGCATTTATAGTCTGAAAGGATAATAATATATGTATATATGAACTATCCATTTAGACTAACAGTAAATTAAATAATCATGCTATTGAAAATTTTATGCATTTTAGAGTAATAATTTGTTTATTTTCTAAAGTTGTTTTAAATGACAAAAACTCAAAACTGGGCCCTTCCTATGGCGCAGCAGATTAAGCACAGCACTGAGAAGCTAAAGCCATTTCAGTATGAGTTCCACCCAAGCTCAGGAGGTGACCACATGGCGCGGCAGACCTCTCCTGACCTGCCCACTGCTCCCCTCAGCAGTGTACTTTGTCAGTTCTGCTCCCCACTCTGTCTCTGGTGAATCCTCTCACTGCCCCTGCACCTCTGGCCTGTACCCCAGTTCTGTATGCATAAATAAATCTTAAAAAAGAAAAACTCAAAACTAAGTTTATTTAGAATAAATGATTTAGAAAAATTACCACTTTCTGCAGTTTGGAAGAGAAATGGGTCACTAAATATTCCAATGCCAGCACTGTTTTCAGCAGCAACCTAGAATAGACCAAACTGATTATATTCAGTTTTGACAGAATCTGAAAGAACCGCACTAACTTGTCCATAGTTAATGATGAAGATACTTTCCCCTCTAATTCCTATGTTACTCCCAAAATGAAAGTCAAATACGTAACTATTCCATGTTGCCACTTCCCCTTAGGGTATATTTTCAGCATTGTCTGATTCAACAGATTTCTCAGGTTCCTAATAGAGAGATTAATAGTTAAACTTTTTCTTTTTCCTTTCCTTCAAATAGGAATAAATTATGTATTTATGCCACAGGACTTTTCTGCAGGCTAAATGAAATAACATATGTGAAGTACTTAGCAAGATTTCCCCAGATATAGATTTGATATCTACACTTAAAGATATCAAGTGTACTATGGCAAACACCCTTGGGAATTCTGCAATGGCTAACATTTGAACAAAGTAAAGGGCACAACAATGATTTATAGATTTATAAAGCTTGGGATTAAAAAAAAAAAAGCAAAGCATAAGAGGTTTCCCTGTAGGCCTGAAATAAGAAAATTCAAAAGAATAAACATGCAAAGGCCTTCGAAATAGATCTGAGCAGAATTTTTGTCAGTCAATTTTTAACAGTAATAGCTTCCTATACTACATTAAAGTTACAGATTACCTGCACTAGCATATTTCAACATATAAAACTGAATATATGTGTATTGATACAATCTGTCCTGTGTCATTTTTAGATGTTAGGAAAACATTGCTTACACTTTAATCCCTATTTCTTCAGTGAAGTTATCATCACAAACCTTTATAAACCTTTCAGTTTACACAAAGGTTTGCTTTTCTTATTTGAAGGATGCTTTTCTTATTTGCATATTCTCTCCAGTTTATATTATTGACTCTACAAATATGGATATTTCCAATAAAAAAAATATCTTTCCCATCATTTCTTACCACCTTGAAAAAAAAATCATCTCAGTCACATATGACCATATATTTGCATGGGTTTTATAAAAATTTTTTCACTATATACAATTATAAGAAATACTCAGAGGATATATTGGTATCTTGTTGAAGTAGAAAAAAAGATATTTGTATGCTTTATTCTTCCTTGGAAATACCATATCTCTCAACTATAACCATTGTTACATGAGCTAACTACTTTAGAACTGCTCTTTATATGATCTTATTTAATATTCAAATAAGTCGCTAAATTTTGCAAGAGCTAAAAATAATTGGATACATGCAAAGATACAATAAATATTTAGAAAATATTTACTGAGTGGAGCTGAATTAAATATTGCTCTTTGAGACATTGACTCACTATAAACTTTTCAAAGTAAGACACACAAAATTTTGACAACTGAAGTTCAGGCTTACAAAAAAATAACAACACTAAATTTAAGTTTATGGAAAAGTAGGAATTTTCACTTATACACCCTAAATTATTTTCATTTAAATTTTATTCATTGAAAAAGTCACCAAGCAAATGCTTCTCTTTTTTAAATTGTATTAGTTTTACTCTTGTAGCACTTATTTACAACACTACATATAATTTAGAGATCTAGACTCAGAAGTCTTTAGATGTACATCATCATATCACACCCCGCATCAAAACACCAATAATCTTAAATACATAATTTTTTTTAAAAAGCACACCTAAGGGTGAAAGAGATGACAATGTTTGGACAAGTTTGGAAAGCCCAGATGGCTATTCAGGCTAAGACACAGAGGAGCTAGGATCCACTGGCTACATTCAGCTATAAAGGTTGAGCAGATGGGGAAAAGTTCACTTTAGAAATGGATTGACTATTTTAATACTAAGTAATTATTGATAAAATAATTACCTTGATTTCATATGTTGTTCCAGGATTAAGATTAGTAAGAAGAACTTCCAGACTGTCTGGCTTTGCTCTAACCTGAGTATACATTGCTTGCATCCATGGACAAACTTCCCTGTATTTCACAATGTAAGATATAATCCTTCCATTTGGATTAGGTGGTGTATTCCAAGAGAGAAGAATCCCAGCAGATCCAACTCTTTCTCCCGCTAGGAAAACTGGAGGCCCTGGTTCTTTAAAAAATAAAATAAAATTATATTGCTAAAAGTTCAGTTACTGTATTTTCACACTTATTTAAGGGAAAAAGTTACATATGTAGACTTTTCAAGCTCTCCCAAATAAATGAACTCTTAAAAGTGAGTTTATCCTCCCTGAAAATATGATACAAAAAAAAAAATAAGTATGGGGAAATATCAAAAACATTTTGATAAGAATGTAAAAAATGGAATGCTACTAAATATCACATGCCAAACATATTTCTAATGCCAAATCACTTTTAAAAGAAACCTACTTGATTTAAGACGTACCCACAAAACCTAATAAAACAAGAAGCAGCCTTACAAACTGAATAAGTTGTTCCTGAGCAAATGTGAGTTTATTGTCCTGGCTCTGTTATTTATATATTACCGTTAACAGTGTCTCTAGTGTATCTCACAGGGAAATGTAGAATAATTCTTTGCTCTTTAAAAGTAAAGGAAGCTAAAGAACTAGTTGAGTGCAGGTTCTAAACAGATCACTTTCTTGTTCCATTTTGCTTTAGTTATAAAACTGCTTGCAAGCACGCAATACACACATACTGGCAATATTAGTATTTCCGTCCAAAAGATTTATACTGATTCCAAATACTTTACCCCCAAAATCCTAATTAAAAACACAAACACATACTTACTTGTTATATTTGTTGGCATGGTTCTGCTCACAGGTGAGCTATATGTTGTAGCAGAAATGGAAGAGACTGTTACAACATACCTAGTACCAGGAAGAGCATTGGAAACATCAACCTAGAATGTCAAAACAAGTAAGTAAAAACATTTTCCAGAAAGTCAAAATCTACCATAACCAAAAATAAATAAAAAAATAAACACTTCACTATATAACTCTACACTGTTTAAAATATCAGATTCCACATTACTGTAAAATATACTTTGTTCATCACACATCTATTTACCTAAAAATGTATAAAGTATGCTGCATTATCAAAGACAAAATCAGTACCTCTATGAGTGCAGTCACAGAAAACTTAGTCTCAATAAATCTATAGCCTGTTGTCTCACCCTGGTTTTAAAGAATGTCTATAAAATACCTGTGTCTCTGAAGTTCCAATAAAAAGTAAAAGAAAAATGATAAGAAACTCCATCATTATTACATTTTTCAGCCAGTGGAATCACATTGATGGCTCTAGAGAGAAATGTTGCCTGCATTAATGATTTAAAGACAGATCCTCCTGGCAAGTACACAATTAATGAGCCTGGATTACTCAATAGCTCTGCCCTTTCTTTGTTAAACTATTCATGAACCCTTGGATGGCTGGCAGTAAGTTCAGGGTAGACTTGAAAAAAAAAAAAAGGCAAAGATGTTGCCAAGGTAACAGTCCACTGGTGCTGCAACTTACACTCATCAACTCAGCATCAGTGTTTTGTCTTCATTTTATTTTTTAAAAAATTGTCAAAGGAAAAAGCTCTTGCAGTGGTTAAGTTTCATAAAGAACTTTCCTACCAGGACCAAAATAAATACAAGTTGGTTTGGCCGGTATGATAGTGAAAACTATACCTGATACTCTCCACCTCCAAGATCTTTGATAGTAACACTGTCACTGTCAGGAACCAGTTCCACAAAATACCCTTCAACACCATTACAGGGCAGGGTCCAGCTCAGAGGACAGGCAAGTGCAAAAACTGTGAAGACTTCACGCCTCTTGGGTTTTTCTGGTTTTGATATTTAAAAACAAAGCTTTAACAGTTACTCTCCTAAAGTTTCAAAGGAAAAATGAAAATCAATAGTCTAAAGGTCATGTTTCAGATAATCACATTGTTAGACAGCACTGAGTCTTTTAAATTATCTCTAGAATTGCCTTTCAATTAAAAATTGAGTCTTCTAAATGATCACCATATGTAGAGTATTAGGCAAGTATAGATGTAAAATATCTGGTTTTAAGTATAATTAAAAGATTTTAATTATTTTAAATTAAGTATAATTTAAAAGATCTGGTTTTAAGTATAATTATTAAAAATAATAAAGAACATCCCAGAAACTGGGAAATTGGCCTATCTATTAAAAAATGTTGATTGCCCAGGTTGTTTAAAGCTTATGCTCAAATTGAGTAACTGAATTATTTTAAAACAAAGTAAGAACAAATGATTTATCCAATTATCTGAATAAGTACCAGAGAGAAGGTAACTGAATAAAATGTAATAAGCAAAACCTGTCAAATTTTTAAAGGCTATTTCTAGTAAATATTTAGCTAGGAAAGGAAATTTAAATATTTCCTTTAATAGCAAATAGAAGTTCTCATACTGCAAATGAATTATGATCATTGTTAAATAACAAATATGTATTGCCCTGACCATCTCAACTATACTTTTCTACCTTTGCAAAGATGGTTCCCAAAGTTTTGTCAATGCTGCCTATTCCTCCTTGAAGGGCGTTTCCTACATAAGGTTTTCTGATGGTTGCCAATGAGTCAGTTTTACCCTCTGACTTATCTTTAGTGCAGATTCCAGACAAACAATATAGGGCAGGGAGTGAGTTTAAGAAGCCAAGTATATGAAAAACAGGCCAATTTAACATGATTTACAAAAGAAAAGAATCTGGAAATAATCACTGAACTCCATTTATCACTTAAATCCCCTTCAAGAGAGATGACTAAAAATGGATCTGTATTGTAAATATACATTTCCTAACAAAACTGAGGACACATTACATAAGATAGAAATTGTAACATAACAGGTCAATTTCTTGGTTTTTTTTTTTTAAGTGAAGAATATGATTTTAAGACTGTTTTTTATCTTCTTGGGAGACATTATTAAATACTTTTACTATAACCTATACCTATTACTGGAAGCTGATATTGATCCATTATTTTCCACCATGAAATTCTCAGAAATACCTGCCTTCTTTGGCACCATCCCTAACCTGTCCTTATAGTGAGCAATGCAGTTTTATAACACACTGTAATGATACCCATTTGGAGATGTGATGTGGTAACAGCTGTTGACACTCTGGATCATTCTGCACATGACCTTTATTTTAAAGTTTATTTTAAAGTTTGAGGCAAAATTGATTCTCTTTGCCAGCCCACAGTAAAATAGACAGTCTAATGTGGCATAATCAACAATTATTTACCCACATGATTTATATAAAGGCTAGTAATATTTCTTCAAAGACCCTGGAAAGTAACTTATATTCTGCCTTGAAATTTTTGTCAAGAATCTAGATAAAAAAATTAGGATGAGACTTGGGAAGAAAAGGAAGATAGGAGAAGTAACGGACTGCTGACAGGGGTGTTGGTGAGATAGGGTGTAATTTCCTAGATTGTGGTTTAAGATTACACAGTGAAGAACTCTTGGCTAAGGATGAAGCATGTCTCACAAGAGGAGGAAGAATATATTTGTCTGGGAATTTGCCAATCTGATTAAGAAGGAAGGCCTGGAAACTTCAGAATAATTTGGTAAAGATCTTTCAAAGCAGAGTTAAATCCTGATGATGAAGAAAATATACAATAACTAAGGAAAGTTAGCCTTGATCAGGATCATGTAAGAAAAAGACCTGTCTGATAAGCATAATATTGATGTTACAATTTTCTCCTAAAAGCAACAGAAAACACTGAAGAAGTTTAAGCAGAAAAGCAATCTTTCTTTCTTTTTTAATCATTTTAAAAGATTACTCTGGGATATGGAATATGAATGAAAGACAAAAATGAACATATAAGGACATTGTGGTAGTCTAGGGAAGAGGAGGAAAGACTTCCTCCTCTAGCTGAGATGGAGGAATGTGTAAGAGAGTGCAGTTTCCTGAATGTGAGCTGGAAGATCAATTCCTTGGAAATAGACTCCACAATTAATGCATGATTTATGCTCAACGGAATTGAATTTCTGTGTCTTTGAAAAGGTAGGGATATATGAGTGAAAAATATTTATCTCAATCTAACTACTAATAGCCAAAACTCATCAGATCATGAAGTGGATGTTTGAAGTTGAAGTTCTAAGAAAAAATATATCACACTGTGTTCAATTTAATTAAGGAATACCAAAAGGAATGTTAAATATTTTTTCACCAAAATTTCCAAAAGTAAACCCTCAGGACTCTAAATCCTTACAATTTAATAAATGGCTGTTATTAAACCACTTTGCCAAACAATTACTTTTTAAAGTTAAAAGCTTTATTTATTGCAGAGTTTTGCTGAATCTCAAATATACCTAAATATTCACCCTATGATTTTCTAAATAAATAAATATACAATGTGGTTTACATTTAAAAGGTAAAAGGAATCATGTTAATTTATTTTTTTATTTTTATATTTTTGTTTTGCATAGAAGAACTGGGGTATAGGCCAGAGGTGTGGGGCATCCAAGGACTCACTAGAGACAGAGTGGGGAGCAGAATAGATAGACTGACTGAAATGTACTGCTGAGGGGAAACAGGGGTGAAACAGAAGAGGTCTGCTGCACCATATGTAGGTCATCTCCCTGGCTGGGGATCGAACTAAGACTGTAGTGTGACAGTGCTCAGACTTAACCCCTAGGCCACCAGAGAGGTCCTGTAAATTTAATTTCAATGGTATATTTTATTTCACCTACTAGATCAAAAATACCATTTCACTCATAATCAAGATAAAATTAATAATTAAATCATTGGTTTATTTTTCACATTAACTTCTTAACACCCCAAGTGTCATTCTCATCCACAGCCCATCAAAATTTGGTCAGCCAGAGATCGTGGACATCATCACATGGAGCTCTTTACTATGCACTAGACAATCTCTCAATGTGTTTCCCAGGATTCAGTAAATTTACCTACCCTTCATTTTGAGAAATTGGAAGAAAAGCAGAGATATGACTCCATTGTTAATAAAGGGAAACATTCCCTTTTCTCTGTAGCCAAAAGTTATTTCTATTGCCCATCTATTAATTTAGCTTATGCTGTATGTGTGTCCATGCTTCTATTCTTTACTTCTCTCTGTACATCCTAAAACTATGCTTCTTCATATCAGTGTGTATTTAACACATAGTAGAACATCAAAAACAAGGGACAAGTTTTTATGAGAATCTAAAAGTTTGGATGAGCCCTAAATCTGCCACTGTTTGCTTGCTGGACCTTTAGAATGCTACAAAACATATAAGTATAATGTTAAGTACATTTATCAAGCCAATCCCCACTTATATTTTACACATATTATCACAAAAATTCTCAGAATACCCCAGTAAACTGATGATTTTTACCCTTTGAAATATTCTATAGACTGCAAATTTTCAAATTTCAAAGAAAATGCACTGAAACTTTGTATCTTGAATAATACAGAATGGAGTAAAAAAATATGAACTTTTAAAATATCAGAATTTACATACCTATAACAATGCTGATAAATGTGCCATAGCCATCAAAGTTGCTTCTCATTCTATATACCATGATTTTATATATTCCAGCAGGAGTCAAACCTGTAACTGTGTGCTCAATCACCATTTCCCAAATGAGATGTACTATTACAAATGTTCTGTTTGCTATCAAAATCTTGTAATGAGTAAAGTTGTTCTCTGTTGGATTCCACATCAAATTTGCAAAAGTATTCACAGTTTTCAACATTAAGTCACACATCTTAAATAGTTCTATTGAAAGGTAAGTGACACATAAATAAAATTGCACATATATTTGTAAAAATAAAGCAAAACATGAATAATATAATTTAAACATATAAGCAATAATCATTTCAGTTATTGATTTATAGCACATACATAGTCAGAGAAACAGAATACTACATGTATGGATTTTAATTTACATGGAACAACAACATACTCTCTAGTTCCGAAACATCACTTATTCCTTAAACAGTTATAAACCATGCCCTGTAGTCATTCATTTGGACTTGTGATTCCTGATTGATCACAGCCAGAAGTTTCCTTATATAATGTAACTGAAGGTTATTAGTTATACCATGTAGCTAACTGGAGATTGAATGAGGATGAAAGAGAACAACTAATTAGAAAGTGAGGAACAGAAGTAAAGGGACTTGCAAATATAGTTCTTATTGCATCAAAGTTTTTAGCATTCCCTTTATCACAGCATTTTCAGTCTACCTGTGGAAATAATTTTGTCTCCTGCATTATTAGTCGGTCTCCAATAAAAATAAATTATATAGACCAGTCACACTTTCACAAAAATGGCTGGTAGCAAATATTATTATTCCACCCAACCCCAAAACATTATGAAATTGATTATAATGAATTTGCAAACATCATGGATGAAAAATATGAATTCTCTGCAATCATTTCAGCAGAAAGTGAATTGTGTTTATGTCACTAAGCAATGTATATACATGTATGATACACACATGTGCACACCCAGATGCATCAATACACATACTATATTGAAAATATGGTATGTATACACACACAAGGTGCTTTTAAATTAATAAAAAATACATTTAGACATGCAAAGACAGTTTTTTCCTACTATATACCTTGAGAGTTCTCTTGGACAGTAATCCTTAATTATGATGTGTTTTAAAACAGTTTTAATTATAGCCAAAATACTTTTATTTCTTACAAAAATTTAATGCAACGATTTTTATTTATGATATTTTCTTACTTGTAGTCACATTTTTCATCACAGATATGCTGTAATCTTTGCCTTTAACTGTCTTCATTTCAAACACGCAGTCCACACCTGGAATCAAATTCTTGACTTGGGTTTTGTTGCCATAAACAATTATTACAAACAGTGTTTCCTTTCTGGATGTCATACAACAGGGTATCTGGAAAAAGATATTATTTTGGTCATGGCTTTAAAAGAACTTACTAGACATCAACTCTGTTCTAGTCACAATCACATAAATTTATACAGCAAGGTAATAGTAGTAATCCTTCCTGTAATCACCAAGGGACTAGTTAAGACTGAATAACTTAGTGATGTTCTCTAGATTATATTATAAACAGAATGAACTAACTCATGCATTTAGCATAAAAAGAACAAGTCTCAACTGTTTTTAAATTTCATATGTGTATACTGAAATTTATATGTATTGAGATTTATATATGTATACATAGTAAATCTGCTACCTAGTAAGAAGGATGTTTCCTGTTGATTATATAAAAAATAGCATGTAAAACTGCATATCCACTCTCACAAGGTGATGTAAGCAGAAGTCTGGAAGAGGAGAAATCAGGAATATAGACAGCCCAAGCTTCTAGGCTGTGGATAATTCTGTGGCTTCTTCCTGGCTGCCCAAGGATAGGAAATGGTATACTCCTGTCCAAACCCCAACACCCCGGCTAAATGAGGGTCCCTATACACTATACCATAAATTGAGGGTGCCTGCCAATGAGGACACCTCCCAGTAAGATTTTATCCAGCAAACTTCCTGGTGATGTGTCTGGTTGATCAGAGAAAAAGAAAATCGGAAAGAGAAAGCAAAGAAAAGAGTAGTGTTGCAATGTATACAACCACCTTTGTTCACAAAACTAAGAAAGACATGTCTAGGTTAAAGTACTTATATTAATTTTATATATTATTGAAACTCATTTTTCTTTGGCAAACAACTGTTAAGTTATAGGAGGGAAAGAAACAAATTTCCTAGGTAGACGTGTCTATTGCTGTCTTGAGGGAAGTGCATTTTGTTGCTGAAGGAAGCTAATCATGATGTCTAGAAGCATCTCACTGCTTATTGATTTATAAGGTGTCACTGACAATTACCTTGCTTGTCTGGCATATAGAAAGATAGGAGGAGTGAGTAGAATGCTGAGAACTTCTGGTATGAAAAGTTAGTAGGAGAAAATACCATGTAATAAAGAATATAATCTTAATGGTGTGCTAAAGTCAGACATACAAAGAACCAGATAAAGGCATTAATGAAGGAGTAGAAGGAAAAGAAATTGGCTTCAGTGAGCTAATGATGAAAATATGTAAATTTTTAAAGGCAATTTGAATTTAAATGTAATTTGAAAAATAAGAGGTTTATGTTTTATTCCCAAATGTATAGACTACAGATGCCTAATAGAAACTAATTGAAATAAATGTAAGTTATGCCTTACTTCTACTCTGGAAGCATAGTATTAAAAACTTGGGATGGTTAATTTTAAATGACTAGGAAAATGATCCCAATTATGCAAGTATACTTTGTTAAGCAGCCAGGATACTGTTGCTTAATTCATTAAAGTTTAACAAGTGATCTCATGAGTTAAAAGAAACTAGGATAACCATTAATAGTCTAAATTAGTCAATAAAAATACCTTGAATCTTTAAGATTGACATAATTTCTTAAAATAAGCTTCACTTAATAACATTTAAAGTCTCTTAAAAATATTCAGTGTTCAAATACATATAAAAAGTTTAATGGTTTTGTATAAGACAAAAAATATTTTATGGCCTTAGTTAATGCCAAAAAATGATTATTCATTTTGGAATTTGCCTTGAAATATGAGGATTTGGACAGACAAGTCTAAAAAAAAGGTAAATAGTTGACAATGATTATTAAAGTGTTTTGAATTTTCACTAGCAAATACACTGTATACAGGAATGAACTGAATCATTCTAGAAAGGATAGAAGTTTTCATGAGTAATTTATTATTCAATATGCCCTATCATTGACTGACATTTACAATGACAATTAGAATGCTCATTCCTGACTTTTTGAACTTACTAGTGTAGAATATCTTCTCCACGGGTCTGAATCCTACCCATTACTAAAAGTTCATCTGAAGTTCCATCCATTCTTGTAACAACAGTCAGTATTGATATCCTGGCTCTAGTATCACCTCACTCACATATGGGAATAATGGTATATAAAATTCTGTTAAAACCTTAGGAAACCACAGAGCAGGGCTGGCAAGAGGCTGAATGCATAGATCCCAGCAGACCCCAGCAAGGAGCTGTCCAGAAAAATAGCCCTGATAAGCGGACACCAGAACTGTGCTAAGCAGACAGGCAAGTGGCCCTGATGCAATAGGCCCAGCAGGCCATGCAAGAATTAGAGGTGACCTGCAAATAGCCCAAGTATGCTAGGCCCCTGGCATGTGGTTAGCAGACATTGCCAAAAAGTATAGACACAGCTTGCCACAACAGAGAAAGCAGCAGAGCCGTAGCCCTCTGGTTCTCTGCTCCAAGACCTGAAGCCAGTGGGATACTGGTCAGAAAGACAGCCCTGCAGATGGCAGCAGGACTCAATTATCCTTTGAATAGTAAGACCACTGCAGACTTCAACAAATTTGACAATAAAATAAGTTAGAAGGAGAAAGACAGCTACTGAATGATATCACTCATACGTGGAATACAGGCTGAGTGTAAGGCAAATGAGACAAACTCCAGAAATGGAATGGCAGAATTGGGGCTGCTAACAAGGAAGGGTGGGAGTGGGGCATGAGGACAGGAGGGTCCAGGTGGCCTGTGGTGAAAGTAGATTGCAAGGAAAATCAACAATGGAAACAAGACAGACTAGTTGAGAAGTAAGTGCCCATCCTCTGTCACCTAGCCTGCTGGTCTCAGTAAGAAGTAGAAATGGGGCCCTCCCTGGTGGCACAGCGGGTTAAAGCACAGCACTAAGAAGCGAAAGCCACTTCCGCATGAGTTGGATCCCCAGCCCAGGAGGTGATCCACATGATGCGGCAGACCTCTCCTGATCCACCCACTGCTCCCCTCAGCAGCGTACTTCGTTGATCTGCCTGTTCTGCTCCCCACTCTGTCTCTGGTGAAGCCTCTCACCGCCCCTGCACCTCTGGCCTGTACCCAGTCCTGTATGAATAAATAAGTAAACCTTAAAAAAAAAAAGAAGTAGAAATAACTAGAGCAAGAGTGGTGACATGGAGATGGAGAGAAGGGACATAATTAGGATCTCTTGTAGAGGTAGAAGTGGCAGGCTGTTTTTGGGTTGATGGATGAGGAAATGGGGAAACCAAATATAACTGAACAAGTGATTTAAGGACAGTGTCCTTCCTTGAGGTGAAACGAGCAGAGGTGGAGTCACAAGACAGAGTCTTATCAAGCCATATTAAGAATCCTTATTTTATACAGATAAATCTTACATATATAATATCTTTTTAAAAAACTTTTTATTATGTTATTGAGATATTATTTACAACACTGGATATGATTTCAGAGGTATAGGTTCACATCTTTTCAAATGTATGTTACCACTCAACACTTAACCACCAAGGCAGCAAAAAAGTCTCCAATAATCTTCACTGAAATGAGAAAATAGGATCAAAGAATATAAAACCTTATACATGGTCTCACAGTTGGGGTAAAGTAGGAACTCAAAGGAAGGAATTCCAAGGCTTTGATCCTTCCATTCTACCTTACTGCCTAACATACACTATAAAGCTACAGAAGACTGAATGTATGACATCAAAGTTATACCAGGTTGAAAGGGTAGCATGTGAAGTCTGGAAGAACAAGATCATGACAAATAAAAGGTAGCTCTGCTTTAATCAAGACATAGTAACTATTCAACGTAGAACTGAAAGTTTCCCCAATGAAAATGACAGAAGAATGATAGCACATGTACAAAAATAATATCAATAAAAGGTGACAGAATAAATGTCACACAGGAAAGCTTAAGGTGAAGTTTAATAGTAGTTTAATGCAAGGAAGTGTCAATCCCTGATGATGGGGTCAGGAAAAGATGCAAGAAAGAAGTGGGATTTGAGCTGTGCATCGAAGGGTTGATTTCTGTCATTTTCCCACCTGAGTGTTAAGTCCAGATGGCAACAGTCACTCTGTATATAATATGATAATAATATATTATATTACATAATATAATAGCCACATGTGGCTACTGAACTCAAATATGTCCAGCTGAACTCAAATGCACTTACAGACAGCAGATTTTGAATAGCATGAAAAAAGGTAAAATACTACTGTCTTCAATAATTTTATATATTAATTACATGTTGAGATATTTAAAATATTTGAGTAAATAAATTGTATAACATCAATGTCACTTTTTTTTACTTTTTTAATGTTTCTATTAGAAAATTTAAAATAACACCTATCACTCTCATTTGTGGTTCAGATTCTGTTTCTATTGGACAGAGCTGTTAGTTTACAACCTAACAGGTATAAGATTTAACAAAGGAAGTGGCAAGCTTCCATAATGTTCTATGTCAACTACTTGACTTTTTCTAAGTTCACATTGAATTCTTTTAGGTCTTAAAATGCAAGCCAAAATGCATTTTCACGCTTGGGATAAATTAAACCTTCAATTCCTTTACAGTTTTAAGATTCTTTTAAAGAATATAAATCTTTTTGTACTTCTGGTGCTCTTGAAAAGAAAGCCAGCAATTTAATAGTTTCAGAGGATTACCAAATAGAACAAATATTTGATGTTTATAAATGAATTTCACAGTTTGTCCATACTAATAAATGTTCCTTATCTTTTGAACTCTCAGAATGCCGAATAAAACAAAGTAAGGATTTCTATTTGAAAAGAAAATTCTACTATCAAATTTATTGCCAGAGTATTTAGTGCCACTACTATGACTTCTTAAAAAAATAATAATAATAGATTGCACCTGATGTCTACTAATCTTATAAGAAAAGCAGTATACTTGTGTTTTTATGTTCTCTGTGATATGGGACTTAATAACCTTACATATTACATAGACCCCATCATTTCACACGGGAAGATGACTTAGATATTTGGTGATCTTAGGATCCTTATAGAACCAGTAGGATTTGCATAGCTGCATGGAGTTGATAGTACTAAGTGACAGAAAATCTTATTTACTTAAAACAGTTTGAAACCTGCTTTTGACTAACTGGTTTGAATTTAACATAAGGCACTTCTCCTTCCTTTGGTTTTAGAAAGTTTAGATGTGATCTTATCTTCACAGCTCCCTTGAGCTGTGTTTTAGTAACTGTCTCACATCTGTAGTTTGAGAATGTCAACACCATAAAGATAAGCATTAGCTGAAGGAATGAATTTGCTGAAAGTTAAATGTTTCATGACAACAAAATTGTACCTACTCTAGGAATTTTTCAAATCAGCCTAGAAGCCTATATAATAACCTCATTTTTTAAAAAGTCTCCCTTTCACTTTATTTCTCCTAATCTTAAACTATAGATAATAAAAACTTTATAATAAAGAGCCAATTCCATTTTTCATATTTGTTGACAACTCTCAGACCTTTACTACTTTCCCTAGCCCACTCCACTTTTCAGCAACCAAGATAAGGAGGCTCCAGTTCATTCTGCCTTTGAGTTCAGGGAAAATTTCAAACAGCACAGCTTCTCCTCCCTCCAGGAATCGGTACCCAGCTCCACCCTCTAACTACAATGAAACCAGAAGCCTACTCCTCCCTCTGATTGCTTGCCTTCCTACTGGACCCCTGTGTGAGGCCTTCTCTCCCAGAGAATCTTGAAATGTTCTGAATTTGAAGTGTACTTTATTCATAGTGATAGATCAGTGTGTTGTGAATCTCCCATGACATCCAAAGAAATTCCTGGTGGGTAATCATGTCTGCTACTGAGGAGACCGAACAAAACAAGTCTATTGAATAAAGCTATGGTGATCATTTGAACATAATGTTGGATAGGTCACAGGAGAGAAAAAAATATTTAAGAAATAGCTGGGGAAGTCATTCTGCCAAAATGGTGAGAGTAAGGAATACATGAGCATATGCGGGGCGAAGGTGGGGGACACACAGTGGAGTCTCAAATATGTGTGTATTATCGAGAAAAGAATGATATGTCTAACACATTTATGAATCTGAAATTTAAGATGAGCATAAGAAAAAGTAATGAGATGATGATTCAGCAGATTTAGGAGGATTATTCTCAAGGTCTTTTGAACCTTTGGATAAAGATGGTAAAGATTTGAACAGAGGCAGAAAAAATGGAGATGGGAAGGAAGGGAAGGACTTGCACATTATTTCTATGTTAGAATAGAATCATCAGGATATATATCTTGAACAAGTACACATGGATATGAAGGTAAAAGGTAGTCAAGAATAATTCTAAAACTTGTAGAATGGCAAAGAGATAAATGTCGCTCAAGGGAGCATTTGTGGAAGGAATGATACTTGTCATATAGTCTTGAAAGATTATCCAAGGAAGACATGGGAGAGAATGTATTCTGGTTCAACACAACCAAAGAATGGAGTCAAAAATGGCAAAATATTTAGATAATGGAAGGTATTACAATTTCTGACATACAGTATACAGAGAAAAGGTCTGGTTTTGACTAAGTAGTATATATATTGCTAGGTAAACAGAGGGAACCTACTAGAAGGCTTTATGTTAGACAGAATGACAGGAGGATGGATGATAGAATTAAAAATAAAATATTTTAAGTATGCTAAACAAATCACATAGTGTATATATCATGTAGAGAGATTATATATTAATAGTATGTACAAATACTATATCAACATATTAATTAATAATGTTTATTTGCATTGGGAAACTACCAAATGGAAACTAAGCTTCAACATTATAAATAGCTTAAAACTATCATAACTTCAAAAAAATAGAAGGCTTAGCTCATGATTATTTTAATATATTCATTATATGTATTCAGTGTTGCTACAGTTATAGCATCATTTTAAATGTCAGGGAAATTCTTAAATATTTGATCATATATACCCTGGTTCAGGCAGAGGAAATTTTATTGGGGCCGATTTTAGGTGGGATGACAGTCTAGTCTCCAGAGAAAACAATTATTTATTTGCTTTACTTAAAAAATTTGTCTCAATTAAATTGTCATCCTTTTATACAGCATTATGAACTATCTCTTTAATAGTCATTTGCTAAAATTTCAATAATTAATTGAATACTATCAAATTGTATTCAAGAATTGGCCTAGAAAACAGGTAATATCAGAGGGATACTCAAAGTGCCTATATTATCATTTGTCTAGATTCCTAATATCCAAGATTTTAATAAGTTAACTAATCAGAAAAACCTGATAATATTTCAACACTCCACCCACACACGCAAGAGCATTCCCAGCGCCTAGGCATTGCCCACAGTCTGTGGCTCATGACCTCCTTCCATTTTGTCACATGATATCACTCTGACTCTTTCTCTTTTGCCTACCACTTCCATATTTAAGAATCCTTGCAATTATACTGTACCCACAAGATTAAACAATAATCTCCCTATTTAAAACCTGTCAGCTAGCAAACTTAATTCCATCTGCTACCATATATATATATATATATATATATATA
>NW_004567105.1:24716196-24721120 GCF_000260355.1 Condylura cristata
TACAGGCCAGAGATGCAGGGGGGTGAGAGGAGTCACCAGAGAGAGAGTGGGAAGCAGAATAGTCAGTAAACTGCAGAGGGAAGCAGTGGGAGGGACAGGAGAGGTCTGCCATGCCATGTGGGTCAGCTCCCTGGCTGGGGATCAAACTCATGCTGCAGTGGCTGCATATAACTCCAGAGTGTTGTGCTTAATCCTTTGAACCACCAGGAAGGCCTATCTTATATTATTTGAATTATGTAAAAATTGCTTTACAATATTATATAGGATTCATATACAGGATTACAAAGCTTCAGATGTATGTTATCACACAACATTCTACACCGAGCAACCACTGTCCTTCACCAAAGCCCCTTATGAATCCCTTGTCTCTTTTCTCTGTCTTTCCCTGTGGCTGATTATGTACCATTTGGACTTGGAGGTTTATATGATGCTATTTCACCCACCACACAGATTACTCAGTAGAAAAGTTGCTCTTCAGGAAAAATAAAAAATAAAAACTGAAGCAGCTATGCAGAAAGACAGAAAGCAATCCCTGGATTCTCAATGGTTTTAAAATACCTGATTCCATTTTCCCCCCACTCAGGTGTATTTTTACCCTTCATCTAAATGAGACATTCCTATAGCAATCCCATAAATTTTTCTGTATTACTTAAACTGCTTCAGGGTTTGCATTATTTACAACTAAAATCACCATTTCCTATCACTATGAAATGTGGAAGTGGTGTTTCCCCCTGTGTAGTACAAAACAATAGTGCTGTCCCTGGGAGCTCATTCTGTTTACAAACCATAGTATATAGGGTACAGGGTGTGTATAATATGTCCTCATATGATATCAGGTAACATTATCAGCAACAAAAGGCAATGAAAATAAACACACTTATTTTAAAAATAGATCAGAAACACTTTAAAAGTTGTTCCTTCTTACATCTTACTCCCGAGGCCAAAAGTTTCCACTCTGAACCAGAGGTCTGGAGTGGAGATGAAAGGAGGTCTGTGACACAGCACATTTTTAACTTCTGAGATCACTGTTGGGATGTGCTATCACAGAAGCATACATCCAGCACCATCAACATATTTCTTCACTTTTTTTGTGGTTGACTGTGCTGAAAACTGAAAACCACAAGTATTTTTACTCATCCACTCCTATCTGAACACTTGCCATGGCAATTACATATTTTTAACATCACCAAGAGACACATATATTTGGGGGGAGTCTAACATTAGAGTGGTACTCTAGGTTCCAAGCTTATTAGTGTAAAATGAGGGGCAAAAAGGGAAGAAAGAAACGAAGACCGCAACAACCATTAAGGCTATGTAACAGCAGCGTCATTCTTTACCTGAAATTTTTTGAAACCTCCTTGTGGGTGTTTCCAAGACAGATATATTGTGTTTGCTTCTTCCTCCAAAATCAGCAAATCTGATGGTAGTTCAAGATCTAGGGCAATAAAATAAGATGCTGAAGTGATATCTTTAAAAAAGCATTTCTGGGCTCTTTCTGCTGGTAAAGGGCAGCACTACAAGCTATCTGCAGGAGCTTCAGTGTGAGTTCGATCCCTGGCAGGAGCTGACCCTCAGGGCCCAGCAGACCTCTCCTGACCCATCCGCTGCTCCCCTCAGCAGTCGGGCCTTTGTCAGTCGGCCTGTTCTGTTCCCCACTCTGTCTCTGGTGAATCCTCTCACTGCCCCTGCATCTCTGGACTGTACCCCAGTTCTGTAAGCATAAATAAATAAAACTAAAAATGTATAAAAATAGCATTTCTGCTATTATTTTATGTATAGTGAACTAATAATCTTGATTTTCACATTATTGAAAAGCGGTAAGAATAATTGAGGGAGGACACCCCGGTGTTTTTAGTCAGTATTCACATCAAGTCACCTTGTACAAGTTGTTTATCCTGAATCTCAGTACCACCAAATCTAATATGGAAAGGGCAAAGAATTTTCTAGAAAATCTTTTACTACAAAAACATTATTTGAGGCCCTCCCTGGTGGCGCAGCCGGTTAAAGCACAGCACTAAGAAGCTAAAGCCACCTCAGCATGAGTTCGATCCCCGCCTGCCCCGGAGGTGACCACATGGCGTGGCAGACCTCTCCTGACCCGCCCGCTGCTCCCCTCAGCAGTGTACTTCGTCGATCTGCCTGTTCTGTTGCCCACTCTGTCTCTGGTGAAGCCTCTCACCACCCCTGAGCCTCTGGCCTGTACCCCAGTTCTGTATGCACAAATAAATAAATCTTTAAAAAAAAAAACAAACATTATTTGAACTATGGATCCATAGTTTTGTTTGCCATAGCAGAATTCAGAATGAAGGTATTATAACTGGTATCATGATTTATTCACTAAATAAAGAGATGTCTCTTGCTCCCTAATTTAAGTTTACAAGCTCCTTTTCCTCTCAAACATCTTATCTAAAAGGTTTGAGATTTATTTTCAAATCAGTTCACAGTCTCTATTTCTAATATATATTCAAAATGGAAATGCTGCATTGTTTGTCTTGATTAGAAGAGATGTAAAAATTAAGATTTTATTGGAATAATTTAATCTGAAAGTTCAAATTATGTATGAGTTTTTAAGTCCCTACTAACATACTGATTTAAGTTTATCAGAATTCAGCTCAGTGGTAAATTTAAACTTGAGTATCTGATGCACAATGATTTTCATTCTATTTTTCTGTGCTGCATCTTCTCTTTTACTGGAATTACTTTACTATTTTCTCTATTTCCCATAAAATATTTTAGCACCACGTCACACATTTATTAATAGTTTATCCACTTCCAAACGGATCTGACATAGCTTGCAAACTGAAAAAGTACAAAAGGAACAAAAATTATTAATATACACTAGAAAACCAAAGTCAAATTGGAAAATGAAAAGGAAGAAAAAAATGAATAGCTTTGTTTGGAAAAACAAACAAAGCAAGGCCATAGTGATATTTGGAAAGAATGATTAAGCCCAGGGCAGAAAAGAACTTGAGGTCCAAACAGAATCATAAACTTATACCAAGTCACAGAACCAGTACTCCTGCAACATAGTAACCTTTCAACTCAAGCACTCTGGTTACAAGGACATGGTCTGAAGTCAAGGAAATGTGGACTCAAATCTACACATCTTGAATCTGCACATCACATCTACTGAAAATCTGTAAGATCTCAGTGTCATCATACGTAAAATACATAAGCAGTATGCATGTCATGATTGACAGAATCAAGGATGCCATTCAGAAATAAGTGACATAAAGTACAGAACATGATGAGTACAATGTCTGACAAGTGATGTTGGTGATGATAATGCTGACAAAAATGTCAAAGTCCCATCTAAGTGGCAAGGAAAGTTTTCATTGATAAAAACGAAGAGATAGCATTTTTTTAATGATATTTCTTAGGACAGTCTTTATGAGGGGCAGCAGATGTGTCATATCAACTGTAGAGTTAGATCCCTGGATCAAAAATCTCACTTTAATGGATGTCTCTAAGCTCACTGTCTCTAACCATTGCCCTGAGATTCAGTGCCGTAATTTGAATATGTGCTACCATGCTGGTATGTAATCAGTGCTTGAATGTGTCCGTGTATTTTCCAGGAATTGCTTTGCTTGTTGCTTCATTCTCCAGAGCTTTCCCTTCCTTCACTTTGCAAATTCTGAGGGATAGCCCAGCATCCATTGATAGTTGAAGCCAGTGATTCATGTAACTAGACCCCTCAAGTGAAAGGGTTCTCTGGAATGACTGCAAATATTCAGGGAAGGCAGAGATGTAAGTAAGGAAAGAAGAGGTGAACTGGACCCAAATACTGCACTTCATATTCTGAAGTTTTGGTTTTTTAAAATGTTTAAAAGTTATAATCAAAACATTAGAAAAATTAACTATTTCATCACAATAATACCGTAGGAGTTTTAGAGTTCTTTGAAGTTTCGCAAAAAGTATATTTATAAATTAATTGAGCATCATTATTTGGTATGTTATAGGAATAATCACTTTCTTTTTCTAAATGAGAACTTGAATTTGAAAATTTTGTCCAAGGTCATGTAATTACATAAAGACAAGAATATAACTCAGGTGTTCTCCTTGTGAACACAGTGCTTTTCTTTTCAAGCATGTCATAAACTACCTCCATATTCATTCATTTTTAATTAGCTATTTGCCATAAATGCAACTATTTCCCTTGTTATTTCCCATTAAAAGTTAATTAAATATAAAATGAACTTACAAGTGCTAACCATCAGGAAAATAGGATGACTTCTTTTCAGCCCCTTAGTAGTTATGACACTAAATACAAAATCAGTCCTTGGAGAAAGGCTGTTAAATATAAATACCCGATACACTAAAGAAAGATACATATTAAAACATTTTTCAGCTCAGAAACACTTGGAAAACTATCTTCTTGCACTATCTGCAGAAAGAACATTATACGCACATATGATTTTATTGTCTATCACGGAAAAACTTGCTATGTTTAAGCACAAATGGTCAATTAGAAATCACTGCTTCTTAATTTCATTTAAATCCAAAGGTGTTCATTTATACATAAGCCTGACAATAATCTAAATTCATTATCATTTACTTGCATAAATAATTTTTTACTATACATCAAACTTATCCTAACCACACATTGTTATCCAAAAGATTTTCTTGAAATGTTTTCTGATTTCTGTTTATGTTAAACCAACAACATAGCTTCCTAAATACATTATATATTATATATACACACATATATTTTCATATATACATATGTGTGTGTGTGTGTGTGTGTGTAGCCCAGGCCAGGCTATCTAAGAAAAAACAATGAGTGCAAAGAGAGAATGGAAAATGTGATAAAAAATCTCAAAATGAAATTTCCAACCCAGAATAGTATATCTTACAAGGCTAACATTTAGCTACTAGGGAGAAATAAATATCTCCTCAGACTAAAACAAAAACAAAAATGTGATGA
>NW_004567105.1:24721220-24742213 GCF_000260355.1 Condylura cristata
TATATATATATATACACACACACACACACTTATACATAAGTGTGTGTATAAACTACCAAAACTACCTGGATCTATCTTGTGTTTCATATAATTTGATATCATTTATTTTCAATATATTCATACTTTTTGGTGGAAGACAGGATTTTTCCTTTCATTAAGTTTTCATTGGTTATTGGAATACTGTATCCATCCAGACTTCCAAGGAAAGCCAGCTAACAGTTACTGCATTTGAATTTCTGCTATGGTTCATCAATTTAGCTCCACTTGGGGCTATATCATTTACAATATACACATAAAATAACAGGTTTTATTTTCTACTGCATGAAGCACCTGCTTTAAAACAGCCCTGAAACATTCACAGAATTTCACTCTCTACAAACTCAGAGGATAACCAAAACTTTTCTTTTATTCTTTCTGTTAGACATGAGAAGTCAAATCAATAAAGAATAAAAACATCCAGAATAATATTTAACCTTAAAATGAAGCCAATGCATATTGGAATAGGATGTATTTAATACTTCCCTTGTCTTGAAAATGTAGATAAATACTACATCTCAGTCTTGTGTAAATACCAAAGTCAGAAAAGTTTAATAAATTTTAGGACTCATTCTAATTAAATACCAACTAGTGACAAGGTTAATCAGCAGGAAAGTTAATTGCAATTTAAATATGAAGTCTTCCTTTCTTTCCAGAGGACAAAAGTCAAATACTGTATAATAAATACCTTATTTCCTTTTAAAAATTTTCCCTCCTAGGAAAGGAACAAAATTTTCAAAATATCTTCTCTCCATTCTATTCTTTGCTATTATAGTAAAAGAACACCAAGCATGACACCATTCTAAATACATAAATCAATATTCCAATTGCATCACCATCAAGAACAACTAAACTAGTCATTTTGGTCAATAAGATGACAATTTTAATTGACTGAGGTCAATTAAACTCACACATTTGTATACATCCTTTATTTCATACAACTACCATGAAATAAACCACCATCTGCAATTGAGAGCAGGTTGCTAACAAAGGGAAATGTCACTTCATTGTCTGCTTACCTAAGCAATGGAAAAATCATATCACAAATGGAAAATCTGGCCAGGTCCCAGGCAGTGAACAAGTCTATTGTCTGATGAGACATGCGGAAGGGATGCTATACTAACCCATTCTAGGGAAAACAGATAAAGAAACTATACTGCTCAAAAAGAAAACCTGAAAAGATGGACTATTTGCTAAATACCCCCACCCATATAAACAAATATTTGAGTATCAAATAAATACCTAAAGAGCTTACACAGGCTTTACCTGTCTGTGTGACTATGATATTAGGAGTAACGTCTTTAAAATCTTCTTTTTCCGCCCATATTGAAAAGGTGTACACTGTGACAGGATTCAGTTCAGACACTGTTGCTGCTTCTTGAACTAATTTCTGGACCTACCAATCCAAGAGAATGAATTAGCAAGAGTTCATTTAAGAAATGCACTACAATCAAACATACAAAATGACAGGTGTTATTCAGTTGTTACACACCAAAAATGCTGTAATATTGGCTTCAGTATGAAAGACTCAAGTTTAATTCCTCAGGGAACAGCTTATAACTCACCATGAAAGCAGCAACACAGTTGATGCAGGTGATTTCATAATGCTGAAGATTCCCATCAGCTCGATTCTGGAGAATTTCTATCAAAAAGTCTGTAACTTTACTCTCATGGATATTTGATGTTGCTTTTAGACCTACCGAAAACACAAGAGCACGCTTCAATTCTTGGATGCTTTCTAACTTTTGTTTTCTATTTTATCTGCTTAAAAGGATATGAAGCACAATGTGAAAAAGGACAGTAAAGTTTATGAATGAAAGACCTCTCTATCTTAATGAGAAATAGCAGTTTACACATACAATGACAGTTTACAAAGTGATAATCAAAGGTGACACTGAGGGACATTGTAAATATACTATGCACAACTAATTTTGATGTTACAGCAAATACTATATAGGAGGAAATCTGCAGAATCAAATTCATACTATTTAAAGGATAAACAGAAATCAAAACTTTCTGAAATCATTACCATAAACTGGAAAGACAAAAAAGAAAAAATATAAACACTAGAAAAATGAGTAATAGAACCCTCTATATCAAATATTGATTAAAGTTACACAGCAAGTTTAACTCATGAGTTTTAATGGTTATTTTCATTTTAAAATTCCCATCTAATAAAAAGAAAAGTCTTCAAAAAATAAAAAAATTTCAGCTTTACACTATCATCTTATATATTGATATATTTTGCTGATTAATAGGGCACATTAAGATATTTAGACGATTGAGTAGTAGTTATTTTTAAGGTCAAGTAATGTCAAATATATAATGTTGTCCATTAGAGTTACAAAATAAGATAGGGAGGAAGAGAATACAAATCTATTAAGAAATAAAAATTGTGAGCAGTAGATAAGCATTAAAGAACTGATTATAAATGTATTCCAATACGACTGGAATAATGTGATTTGTGACTACAGTTTGGGGGTTACGTTATGGAAAAGCTGAGTTGAAATAGCAATAGAAGGACTATATTTGGGATGAGAAGAATATAGAAGGTGATATAATAACAAGCAAAGATCTATGGAGATTTCACATATAGACAATTGCAGGTGCCCAAGAGAGGTTTTGTGGGCTGGGTGAGGAGGGCAGGGAGGACCATGGTTGAAGTTGAACACCATTGTGGGAGGTTCTGAACGTGACACCAGGGAGGCCAGACTTCATCCTGTAGATGCAGGGGTTCTGAGCAGATATTCTTAGGAATACAGTTCTGGCAACAGTTTGGAAGAAGGTTCACATTTTCCACTGTTCCTGACCTCTAGTAAAGTGTATTATTACATTTCACTCCTTCACTGTGCTATTTAAAGCAGATTTGAAATTTGAATTTCTAGTCACACTATTATTTCCTCGGTCAGTTTTAATTTCATTTCTATTTATAGATTATGTAGCTACCATCCAATAGTATATCCTTAGGTCTGCCTTTCTTGCAAGTAGCTATCTTCTAAAATATATATTGTGAAAAGTTAGTTTTCCCTCTAGAGAATCATTAGATGGCCTTTCCCTTTCAGTTTTATTTGTGCAATATGGTTTGATGCATTAGAAGTTGTTCAAAGTCACTTAAATATTAAATATTAAGTATTTGATAACATGATTCTGCCACTTTGCCCACAGCCAGTGCTAGGGAAAAGGGTTTAAACCCACATACCTATAATTAGTAGCCTGGCATGCAAAATCAGTGCAGTGTCTTCATTAATTCCTTCATCTGTAATATATAACTTTCTGGCCTTTTCTGTCCTTGGTGGTTATAAGGAAATGTTCAATGTAGTAAGCATAACAAATTCCATATGATATACTAATGGATTCAAGGCACTTTTAACGTGCTTTTCCTTCTCCAGTGATATTAACTTGAATTTTGCTGTCATCATACCTGCTGTATTTTTGTGTGTGGGTTTTCTCTTTAAATTTCTTACAGCTCTTAAGTTACAAAGCTCTTAGAGTAAGTATGGTTTTCCCAGGGCTACAGTGACATCCCTGAACTATCCAATCCTTCTGAATCTGTGGCCAGTGGTCTGTGAAAGCTTCTAATTGTATTTTGAGCAGGAGTAAATACCTGGGAGCTGGAAATGAGTGACCATTATAATCATGAAAGCAACCCACCAGCATGTGCTTGGGTGTGAAAGACAGGTTTCTAAGAGCCACGGCTTAAAGTAGGCAATGTCTAATTTAAGTTCTGAAAGTGTAAAGAGTCAGTGGCATTCTCACCACAAGACCAATGTGATAATGCATATCATGTTAAAGCAGAGTCCTAAGCTTGAAAGATGTATGACCGTACACGATTATTCCTAAAAACTGTATCATGAACCTCTAGAAACAAGTGAGAAGAAATTTCCCTTTAAAAATAGAAAGCTGGGCCCTCCCTGGTGGCGCAACCTGGTTAAAGCAAAGCATTATCACAGCTAATGCAGCATGAGTTCCATCCCTAGCTAGGGAGGTGACCCACATGGTATGGCAGACCTCTCCAGACCCACCTGCTGCTCCCCTTAGCAGTGTATTTCAGTACATCTGCTTGTTCAGCTCCTACTCTAACTCTGGTGAATCTCACACCCACCCCCCTCACCTCTGGCCTATATCCCAGTTTCTGTATGTATAAATAAATAAATCTTTTTAAAAAATTAATTAAAATAGAAAGCTATTGCCATATTCTGATGGGTCTCTGTTTCTGTGACTGTGACCTCTATCCTTACCTATTCTTGCAAAAGAAGTACCTACTCTTGCAAAAGAAGTAACATCAGTAGGGACTATATGAGGTTTTTTCAATATAAGTGAATCTAAACTTCCAAAGTTTGCTAAGGTAGAATGAAGTTAGGGGAATGTCCAATATATCTTAAATTTCTTTGTACATCTAGAGGGAAAAAAAGAAACTCAAATTCTAGTTTTCCTATATCTCTCCCTGCCTCATGAAAATGTAGGCGTAGTTAATTCCTCCAACAAGAGAGGCCCCGCAGCCAGCAGCGATGGCTGTACCCCACGGTGAGGTCCTCAACAGCACCATTCTGCTCTGGTTGAGAAATAGAAATGGCAACCAAACACTCTCATCATACTTGCTTGTGGTCTGAGCTGTTACATTTTTTCAGCCTCATAAAGTAAATAATAATATATAAAAATAATATTACCATCATTCCCATTTTAGAAGAAGGAAACTAGAAACCAAATAGGATGAATGATGTTATGGAGCTGGAATTCTAACCCAGGTAACCCAGTTTCAAGGCCTGGGCTTGTACTACCCCCTTCTCCCAAAATGCACATTTTATGGTTTAAGTGCACAATAACAGAACTAATGGTCAAGTTTAACTAGTTACTTTTAGGATAATTTAGAGAGGTAAGTTTCAAAGGGAAAGGGAAATAAGTGAATGGAAGTTCTTTTACAATATTTCATCATAAAGGAAAGGTCCCAGCATTATCAATTGCCTCCAAGTACATAGAAGAGACATAGGATATAATAAAAGCTATCAAAAACTACTTGTTGAATTAATGCATGAAAAGAATGAGCATTCTGTCTGTTCACCTTGAGACAGGTTCACATTTGCTTTATCATCAGTGACAAGTAAAAATGATGAAAGATAAATAATCTGATGATGCCAAAAGTGGTTTTCAAGTTTAAGAACAAAATAGGAAGGTCAAAAGGATCTCTGATTTAAGAACTGATTTAGCGATTTTTATGCAATACTGTAGTGCTTGAAGGACCTAGGATGATTCACCAGGAGGAGAGAAGATCACATAGCAGATAGCAGAACACCTAATAAATGTTTCTAAGCATTTCATGGCCTTTCATGTGCATCAGGGAATAAGTACTCTCTGTAACCCTCTGGAGAAAAGAGATGGCTCTGTTGTAAAGGAAAATACCAGGATGTACCCACAAAAGATGAGAGGTACTATGCCAGAAATTGTGAGGCAAATGAGGCATTGGCTGTTCTCTCCTCAAAGCCAATAAGAAATACCACATATATAGGATTTGTATGTTAATCCATGTCTCTGCATCCATGTTGGATATAGCTTTATAAATAAATACTTGAAATAACAGGGTCACAAACTGTGCTTAAGATGAGTGGTGAATAGATTTCAAAAGAGCCCACTATCTAAAAAGGAAAGCAAAAACGTATAATTTAGATGTCAGATGGGACGAAATATATTATGATCATTATTTCATTTAATTATTTTGTTTTTACTTTTAATTTTCTTTCTTTCTCCTAAATAGATTTCAACAATTACTTATTGAGTGAATTAACCTAATTGAATAAGGGCAAACTAATATTTTGTTGGTTTGTCCTGAATCTTTTATACACTATCAATATTTTCTTTTGATGTGTTATAGCCTGTTTTTGTTGACACAATAATAATTAGAAACACTGACGTAGCTATGTGTCAGGCTCTGCTGTAAGTCCTGACGTTCATTAAGTCAGTTATTCCCAGGACAACTGATTTGCTATGATTTTCTCCCACTGTACAAATGTAGAAATTGGGGAATAAAAAGATTAAATACATTGTCCAGTGTTACCCAAATAGCTGAACTCAGATTCATAACTTATTAATACAGCTTTAGGATCAAGTTCTTAATCAAAATCAATGTTGCTTTAATACAAACATGGGGTATTGTCAGGATAAAAAAACAGGCAAATTACTTTAGGTCTTGAGGCTACCATCACATAAAGGAAATCTACAATCCACATAAAAAGCCTGCTCTCAGGGATTGTATCAGGGAATTTTCATACTACCTGATATTAACAAATATCTGCTAATGAGAAGTATTTGATTCTCACTTAGAGTTTGTTGAACAATTACCAGCTCACTCAAGTTCTCATTTTTCACTGTTGCCATCTCAATGTCATATGTTATTCCAGGGATTAAATGATCAATCTTGAATCTGCTAGAATTCTCCATGAAAAGTTTCATGACCTCTCTTGCATTTGACATGGATTTTATTTCAATGTAGACCTCATGGCCAGCTTGTGGGCATTCCCATTAAGATTTATACTATCTTCTTCAGTTTTAACATAAACTTTCTGATGTGGTTTAATATCTTAAAGAAAGAGATTAAAAAAAGCTACACATATTTTGACTAATTTATTGCTATCAGTGCTAATGCAATTAAGTAAAAATATTGCAATTCAATATTAATTAATGTCACTATGTCTTCAAAAAGATTGCTTTTTGTCTTGTCATTTCTATATAAAATTTACCAATATGATTAAGCACAAATATCATATATCATGGAAAAATAGAATGTGCTGAGCAAGTTCTCTTGATTTTTAAATATTCCATCCGTATAATGTTCCCACTGTTGAGATTACTCATGTTTTATCAAATATGCATGGGGGACCTATTTCCCAGGCACTGTTATAGGCTTATAAAGGCACTAGTAAATAATAAAGTCCCTGCCTTCTGGAGTCCATAGTCTAACAGTTGGAAATATATAATAAGCAATAGATATAACAAATTTGCATATTATATAGTTGGATATGATAAGTGCTATGAAAAAATAAATTAAGTTTGGGGGATGTGGAATGTGGTAGCTATGAGTATGGTGTTACATTAAATAGGGAAAGACAAAACTTGAAGCAAAACATTTGTAAGAAGTGAGATAGTTAAGATACTTTTTTGGAAGAATATTTTAGGCAGGGCAAAAAATAGCTACAGTAAAAGTCCTACAATAGCATTTTACCTGGTATCTTCCAGTACAAAAAGAAAATCAAAATGAACACAGAGAGAGGCTAAGAGAAGGGTAAGGATTAACAGAGTATCAACTCTTGTAAGAATTCTTAGGCTTTTACTTTGAATAAAGCAGATGTGACCCCAGGGTTACATGCATCGATGAGATCTTTCTACATTTTAAAGGATCACTTAAGGTGTCATGGTACTAATATACCAAGGAGCAAACCAACGGAGAATTGGGAGCTAGCCCAGTAATCCAGAGACCTGGAGAGTGGGAATCCTGAAGGATGTGGGGGCAGTATTGGGGTTCTGGATTTATTTTGAAGAAAGAGCCAATAAGATTCCCTATAGATTGGGTATAGGTTGTGAGAAATACAAATGTCAAGGAAATCTTCAAGTTTTGGACCTAAATGACTGGATAAATGAAATGATCAGAAATTAACATGCGGCAGGTATGGGTCAAGCAGATTTGGGTAATTCAGTTTTGGACACTAAGTTTAATTCTCTTAGGTAGTCAAGTAAGATATACTGACTAGGCTATTAAGACATTTAAATCTGTGTTTTAGGACCTCTAGACTAGCGATAAGAATATAGGTATCATTAACATACAGATGACTTTTAAAAGCTTTGGGACTGGTATTTATCATAAAGATTGTTATAACTTTAAATTATATCACCTTTCTCATTTCTGAATGATAAGTCTCTCACTGAGAAATAAAGAGGCAATGATCAGATTGTGTTTACCATTCATGTAGAATATCACCAGAGGATTTTCTCAACACTTTCTTACAATAAAATGAAGATAATACTTTGGTTAATCTCCTTCTATAATCTACTTGAATAACAAGTCTTATAGTTTTATACCACTATATTGTTCTCAAAATTGTAACACTTTCCTCTTACATCTAATTGTCCTGTATTTTAATGATTTCCTGAACTTTTAATGATATTCAAGAAATACAGTGAGTCATTTTGTGAACTGAATCAATACTGATTCTAAAATGCATCAACATGCATGCCTGTAAGGATGATCACACAATTGTAAATTCCTCATCAGCGCTATTTTAAGTACTTTTAAAATTCTCTATGATTTTCATAATTGCTCTACTTTTAGAAACTATAATCTATTTTATAATCTAATTTCCTTAACAACACAAGTAAACACCACATCTTAATTTCTCAGGAAAATATCATTCTGGATCTGTTGATCCCAAACTTTAATTTCACAAAATTGTAATGGACTGACTTAAGGTTTGAAATTGATTATTTATGCAAATTACCAAAAATGCCATAATTATTCAATGAGAAAAACTGTTCACAAGATTCCAGGTTGACACAACTTCAACTTTCTGTTCTTGTATACTTGCAAAACACACTCCCCTATAATAAACTTTTACTTCAGTAAAGAACTTAGGTGAAAAGTCCTCAATAAAAGACATAAGCAGAAATTGAGGAAAAAATGACATTCGGTGAGTCTGTGATAACCCAATAGAGAATTTTCTGTGTATGCACATGCATGTTTATGGGATTCCTTTCATTTTTTCACTTTATCAAAATGTTCCATAGCCTATAAAAGTTAAATTTTACTGAAGGCCCTTTCAGTGCTATATCTGACACTTTGTCTCAATGCTCTCTACATTATCTCCTTGCACTCCAGCCTGGCCACTGGCAATATCAAAATGTCAGTCAGTAGACAGCTCTTCAGGCCTCTGTGCACATGCTCTTTGCTCTATTTGCATCATCCTCAATCTCCCCTCTCCTGCCTGGCTAACACCTATGCTTTATGACAGCATATATCTCCTCCAGGAAGAGTTTCATGATTAACTCTTTCCCCAAATCTAAGTTAATTGATGCCTCTCTGGAGTCCCACTGGATCCAGAGCAGAGCACCTGTAACAGCAAGTTGAATAAAGTACTGCCACTTTGTTTTAACTTGTCTCCATCCATACTATGAATCCTGTCTGAAAAGAGAGGTTAGATCTTACTCCTCTTTGCATTTCTAATACCAGTTACAGTCCTGATTCTGCAAAAGCAATTACTGAATGACTAATGAATTATAAAGAATATTGCCTCAATCTTAAGAGAGTAAGAACACTAGACTCTAACCCTAGACAGGCAATGCTGTGTCAGCTTACAGTTTGTGTATAACAAATGACCTAAAATTAAATGTTAAGGCACAGGTGTATCTTTTTGTTGCCCCTCTATTAAACAAATAGATGATGTTTTCATTCTATTTCAAAATTCAGGGATCTGAGAAAAATTCTCCTGTTCTGCCTGTCAGCTAAATATGAAAAGATCTTCAGAAGTGTAATAGGCATAGCAAGAATTTATCAAGTAAAGGAGGCTTTATCTGAACTGGATGAAAGGAAAACATCTGTTATTTAGTATCCAACTGGAAGATTTCTTTTGATGAGGATTTACAACACTGAATGTTAAGCACTTACATTTAGGAGGTATTAAATGATGTCAGTTATTTTAAAAGAATTCCAACTATTCCCAGTAAATGAAATTAATTAAGCTATGAAATTAATTAATCTATAAATTAATTAACGTAAGTATGCACCTGCAGTCTTTTTGTTCCTTTCATCTTAGGCCTATTGTGTTTAAATTTTAGTTAGTGAAATATCAAAGACCTTTTCATCAGGCACACTAAATAGACATATTTGGAAAATACACACACTACCATGCTCAGGGATATCTGCTAAGTGTTCATACTTAATAGGAGAGTATTTTATCTTTCCAAAAAACATAGATTAAAGGGAATAAATGGAATGCCCAATTAAAAGGTAGATTATTGATTATGTCCTAGACAAGGATTCAAAAACTGCCAAGTGAAGGTGGGTAGAGATTAGATTTGAGAAATTAGAAAACAGGAATTAGAAATTTGCCAAACGTCCTGGTATGAGACTGCCCCCTACAGGTCAATCCATCACATTGTGTGAGAAAATACAGAAACAGGTAAAACTGATTAAATATGCAGATTTGTTGAGCCAGAGAACTGTGCTGAAAGAAAACTGGATGAACTAATCCTCATATTTTTTGATAACTTATTTTCCATACAGGACTATGATAAGGGAGTTATCTTCTAGCAACTCTTGTAGGAACAAATGCAGATGTTTACAGAGATCATTAAATCAAAGTAAACTTAGACTCCATGGTTACAATTGTGATTCAGCATTAAATCAAATGTTCAGCTGTATTTATACCTGTGAAGGATTTACACAATTAAATTTCAGCAAATAGTCATTCTAAATATGAACTTTACATTTTTTTAAATTTTTTTAAAAGATTTATTTATTTGTGCATACAGAACTGGGGTACAGGCCAGAAGCGCAGGGGCGGTGAGAGGATTCACCACAGACAGAGTGGGGAGCAGAACAGGCAGATCGACGAAGCACAGTGCTGAGGGGAGCAGCGGGCGGGTCAGGACAGGTCTGCCACACCATGTGGTCACCTCCGGGGCAGGTGGGGATCGAACTCATGCTAAAGTGGCTTTAGCTTCTCAGTGCTGTGCTTTAACCCGCTGCACCACCAGGGAGGGCCTGAACTTTACATTTTTTATAAAAAAAAGGAAGCGTCCCTGGTGGCGCAGCGGATTAAAGCACAGCACTGAGAAGCTAAAGCCACTTTAGCATGAGTTCGATCCCCACCTGCCCCGGAGGTGACCACATGGCGTGGCAGACCTCTCCTGACCCGCCCGCTGCTCCCCTCAGCAGTGGACTTCGTCCATCTGCCTGTTCTGCTCCCCACTCTGTCTCTGGTGAATTCTCTCGCCACCCTTAAGCCTCTGGCCTGTATCCCAGTATGAACAAATAAATAAAATCTTAAAAAAAAAAAAAAAAAAAAAAGGAAGCGTCCCTGATTACCTGCAATGCCTGTAATGACTGAATGGGGCTTCTCAGAGCAGCTGAAAGTTCCTCTTTCTGCTACACTGAAGAGATAGACCAGATAATGATGGCAACATCTGCGTTCTCCAATTATTGTTGATGTGTTGAGTTTTTCAATAAACACCTCTTCCAATTTGTTGTTTTTAACATCCAAAATAATCACAAGATAATGGTGAAAAGATACAGAATCTGGAGGATCCCACTGTAAAAATATTTCTGTTGAGGTCACATGGCTAACTGTGAAATTGTTGGCTGACAATGGACCTAGTAGATAAAAAAAAAAAGAAATCAGAAAAAATACATCATATTGCAGTCAGCTACATCAAATGGTCCAGTTTGACTCCTCTCGCACTTCTCAGTCCATTGTATATATAATGTGTGTGTGAGAGAGATTAGAAGGCATGGACTAATCCCCTCATCACCAGAACTCAGGCACTCCTTTGCTAGTAAAATACTTCCATTCCAAACCATTTCATCTAGTGCCAGAGATTTTTCTAACTAATCCTCCCAGATTAATTTGCTTAAAACATCACCTTACACATATCACCCTCAAACTCCTACCTGTTCCCCATCCTCCCCATACAAACATGCACATTATTGAGTCTTTCTTTAGAAGCAATAATTCAAGAGTTAAAATGAAGTTATTTGGGTGCCTGTGGCTTTATCAAGTGTTACTGAATCAGTTTACTTAACCTTTCTGAAGCTCCATTTTCTCATTTCTGTATTCCCACATTTGAGATAAGGATAGAGTAAGATGATACTTAAAAAGTGTTTTGTAAAAAGTAAATGAATCTGGCCCTCCCTGGTGGCGCAGCGGGTAAAGCACAGCACTGAGAATCTAAAGCTGCTTCCGTATGAGTTCAATTCCCGCCTGCCCCGGAGGTGACCACATGGTGAGCCAGACCTCTCCTGACCTGCCCGCTGCTCCCCTCAGCTGTGTACTTCCTCGATCTGCCTGTTCTATTCCCCACTCTGTCTCTGGTGAAGCCTCTCACCGCCCCTGAGCCTCTGGCCTGTACCCCAGTTCTGTATGCACAAATAAATAAATCTTTAAAAAAATAAAAAAATAAAAAGTAAATGAATCTTAGAAACTATAGTTTCAACAGATTTCCCTTGCTTCTAGATCAAGGTCAACCATCTGTGACAGATACCCCTGGTACACTCAAATCTGGCATCATCTACCTCTTAAACTGATTTTACTTCACATCCAAGGAAATCTCCAGTCAACCTGTACTGTTCTTTTCCCACAAATTTGTTATTCCCTCAGTTTTGCTTACAGCATGACTTTCTTCCTTCAAGTTTAAGTCTAAGCCTCTCCTTCCCAGGAGTCTTCTTCTATCACTCATCCTCTGAACTCTAGAAAGCAATTATTAAACACACAACACTGGGAATTTAGGAAGCATTTTACTACATTAACTTTGCTTGCTTTTGCTTTTATTTCTGACTAACCCTCTCTATTATAAGTCTCTTAGTATCCAAGATACATGTACTTTTAACTCCTGATATTTTTACATACTAAAAATTCAGTTCCACAATTATTTATTATCTACTGTGGACTAAGTGCGCTGTTGCTATAAGACAAATAAGATACAGCTCCTACTCTTAAGGATTTATAGTTTAACAGGGATGTTCAGACTTAAACAGATTAAATGTAATTTAAAATGGTTGAAGGCACAGGTATGCCTGTTATGAGAAAGAATCAGACCTCCTAAATATCTGCTAGCAATGATATTACATATTTGAAAAATTAGGCTCTCCCATGGTGCAGCAGGTTGAAGCATAGCACTGCCAGATAGCCACAGCCACTTCAGTGAGTTCGATTCCCAACCCCAGAGGTGACCCACATGGCACAGCAGACCTCTCCTGATTCACCAGCTGTTCCCCTCAGCAGTATGTGTCATTCATCTGCCTGTTCTGCTCCCCTCTCTATCTCTAGTCAGTCCTCTAACTGTCCCTGCACCTCTGGCCTGTACCCCAGTTTTTTATGCATAAATAAATAAATCTTTAAAAAGTTTGAAAAATTAAACTTTTAGGTGTCTTGTAACTTACGTGTTTCAACAATGAAGACTGGACTTAATGTAGTTTTAGCTCCCCATTCATTTATTGCAAAGAGTATAAATCTATAAACAGAGCCAGGAGATAACTGGGTTATTGCCTTTTGTGAGGTATTTGGAGGCCAGCTGTCAAAATAATGCTCTTCTGTAGAGTCTAAATAATATTTAATGATAATTTTATATCCCATTTTCAGCCACTTATTCAAGTTACTCCAGTCATTCAAATTATTGCAGCCAAATATGATTTCAGTTGTCCCAAGTTCTTTTATATTAAATGAAAGGTTTTCCTGCAGAGAAGGTACTGAAAAAAAAAATTCCTTTTGATTATAAATTATGTTTCTACCTTTAAAATAAAAGAGTGAGATTCATGAATATAAAAATATGAATAATTACATTCATGTTCACAAATATATGGCAATGGAGCATAACAGAAAAAATTTGTAAAGAAATAATCTGATCCAGTTGCATTTTGTTGTAAAATGTAGCAATCTGTTTCATTCCCAGGGGGCAGTGGAAAATAAAAAATTTCATTTTTCTTAAGGTCAAAAGATGATCCATCTGTCCATGAAAGATGACCTTCTTCCTGTAATCAGATATAAAAAATTAAGACAACTTAAAGGAAAGGTATCATCATATCTGTATTTGATTATTTTCACTAGTAACACCACTATTATAAAATTTTCTCTGATTGCTATCAACTTAATATTTTTATGTCTATTTCCTCCATGACAAAGATTCTGAAGTGGAGATGGAGTTCACTTTCAGCAACTCATTAGCCTGATGTCTATAAGTAAGTTGTTGAATCTCACACTAAACCTTTACTTTTTAATCACTAAAAAGTGGAATCTACATTTTACACCATAGTGAGGATTAAAAGGTTGTGCATGTGTAGGACTCATTACAATGGCAGGTAGAGAGCCATTAATCATCAGATGTTAGTTATTTTGTTTCAAGTCATCAAGTAAAAGGCATGAGGGATGTCACTGGTGAATATCACCAACTGCAATACTCAGAAAAAATGAATATATCTCCAGTTAGCTATATGAGAGCTATACTTGAAAGGGGTAGTGGTAATAAAAGCACAAACTTTGACAATGATATATCTGTATTCTTAACATTTCTTTTCCTTACTATATTCTTAGACAACTGCTACTTAACATTGAAGAGGTTAAAAAACTTTCTTTATTATTTTTTTAAAGATGTATTTATTTATGCATATAGAACTAGGGTACAGGCCAGAGATGCAGGGGCTATGAGAGGATTCACCAGAGACAGTGTGGGGAGCAGAACAGGCTGACTGATAAAGTACACTGCTAAGGGGAGCAGCGGGGATGGGGGGGATCAGGAGAGGTCTGCCGTGCCATGGGGGTCACCTCCGGGGCGGGAATCGAACTCACGCTTCTCAGCACTGATTTAATAACAGGGAGGGCCCTAAAAATCTTTATGTTTTCTTTGGACCAATAGAGATAATCAAGACAACTTTGCCTGCTTGCCAATAAGCTTGGAGAGTCACATAAAATTTCCTCAAAAAATAAACATAATTCACATAGAAATAATAATCACTATGAAAACAAAGACCAGAGCTATATCATGATTAGAATGTAACTCTCAGCATCAGAAACAACAATAGTAATTTGCAAGGATAAGGATATAGAGACCTACTCCACACTTCCCAAAGAAATTTTAGAATATTCCAATGCATTCCAATTACACATAACAGTTTGGGGACACTGCTTCCTCAAGCCTATCTTATTACATAGATTGTGCTGCCATTTTGAAAACGCCAAAGGCTCAGAGGTGAAATGACTAGTTAAAGGACTGGCATGGCCATTGATCAGTGATATGACAGACTCACCCTGTTGTCTATATTCCTTGCTTATGAAATGTGAATAATAATCTTGCCTACCTCATCAGGTTGCTGTAAAAATTAAATGAGTTACCTTTGTAAATCCCCTTCAGTGAATTAGAGGAACTACTAATCTTTCATTCGCTGTGTTTCTGTTGAGTCTCTATGGAAGACATTTTCAAAGTCTCTCAAAATATTAAAAATGGATCTGCCATTTGACATAGCAATTCCAGTAGTAGCCATCTACCCAAATTAAAAGAAATTAATTTGAAAGGAACTATGCACTCTCATGTTCACAGCAGCACTATTTACAATAACTTAAGTGTCCATAAAGAGATGAGTGTTTCAAGATGTGATATACTGATATATAAGGGAATACTAGTCAGCTATAAAAAATACAGCTTTGTCATTTGTGACAACATGTATAGAATTGGAGTAGGTTATATTAAATTAAATCAAATATGGATGGTGTCACTTATGTGGAATATAGAGAATCAAATCCAAGGGTCAGATAAGGCCAAACCCATAAAAAACACTACAAATCTGAGCTATGCCTGAGGCTACTAGAGAGTGAGTGGCAGAGAGGGGGAGTGGGAGGGAGCACATGTATTATGGTGGAGGACTATGGGTGTTTTGCTGGTGGGTGTTATATGGTAACAGTACTTGAATGGGAGATCCAATACCTCTAAGTCACAAACAGTGTTATAAATCAATGTAAACTCAGTTGAAAGAAAATAAAATATTCTATGATAATAATGGGTACATATCATTATATAACCCAATGACTGGGGATACCAAGAGCAAACCATGATATAAATTGTGAAATCTAGGTAATAGGAGGTGTTGATGTAGGTTCCTTGGTAATGATAAATGTACTGCTCTGGTAAGGGATGTTGTAACTGAGAGGGTAGAGGGGTAAGGGAGACTAGAAAATTTTTAAAAAAAGCAACAGTGTCTGATTTATAAGAATAATTCAATAAATATTTAGGGAAGAAGGAATAGTAAGAATGAATTATCATAGATATAATAGTTTTACTTATCAGATATATGTGGGGTATTACATTTACTGACCTTCAAATCATTAAGACCAGTCCATATTATTAATTGATTCTTTGATCTGAGGTGTGAAAATAAAAACCTTTTTTCCTCTTCATTTTTTATATCCACAAGGTGTGCTGAATTTAAGGATACGTTGCATTGTTGTTGAGCTGTTTTCCACGGCTTACTCTCTTTGCTAATTCTATAACAGACTTTTTTTAGTGCTACCCACTCTTGTGAACATGAACCTACAAAAGAAAAATACTTTGTTAGAGATGAATTAATAATATTAAATTCCCTAATTATAATTCTTAACATCTAGAGAATTGTGAAAATCTCACAGTATTTATTTAGTTTCCCTGTATTTCTCCCAACCCGATAACAGTGTTAAACTGTTATTAATGGAGTAGTGAGTCAATTACTACCAATTAATATGTTTTAAAGCAGTTATAATTAATTATGCAGTTATTGTCCAATTATAACTTCATTAAAATAAGAACCACAGATGTTTTCCTTTCTAAGTCACTTGAGGTTGCTCTTCCTGTACCAGTAGAGAACATTAGAGCATATTTCAATGAGAGAAGTAAACTGTGTGTTTACTAAGAATTTTGCTGCCAGTTAACTTCAAATGAGTTCACTGTCCACAAAAACCCAACATTTCCTACCTCCCCTCTACCCCACTGAGGTAAAAGGAAAATGTAGGAGACCATTTTAATTATTTTACTATCTTTATCATCATTGTTCAAGTATTTCTCTACTTCACTCTTAAACATACATTGTGGATCACTGATTATTCCTATAGAAGGTACTAGATGAGACCCTTCTCGCCCTTCACAGAATGCACTGCCCTCTTTAGCTCTGTTCTCAGCTATCTTTCCCTCCACATGGAGAAAAGAAGGAGAACTAGGAAGACACAAAACACTGAACACATTTCCTGACCCATAGCAATATGCCAAAGTTTGGGCAGATCTGAAGAAGCATAAATAACAGAGAAGCTTTAAACAATAAAAGATTATCATTTCTATATTGGATTTTAATGGACTTTTAAATACTTGAAATTGAGACTGTTTATTGATAGTTTAAAGTCACCAAAAAGCTATGAATCTATAGAACCATTGCCAAAGTTAAAACAAAACAAAAACAGACAAAGACATTCCATATGGCTTAGTTTAAAAGAGGTGGTGGGAGGAAAATATAGTTGTTTCTTACTTTTACCTTGCTAATTCAGTGTCTTCAAAAAATCAGTAAAATACAAGAAGGCTTTAATTTAATAAAAAAAGGGACTATGTTCATTCATTTACAATCAGTTCACAATAGTTAATATTTGCTGTACCACTTTCTAAAAGAACAATACAACTGCCTATAAAATATGTAATAAATAAATAATGAAACAAAAAACCATATACCTGTTTCAACTTGGATATCAAGTCTCTGAAATACATTTATAAAATTCAAATGCAACTGCCTAAATTCAAATGTAAATGTATATAAAGTGGCAGGTTTCAAATGATCCCACTCATAAGCCATAACATTACTTTGCATCATTTTTGAAGAATTATTAAGAAATACTGACACTGAAATATCATCGGAAGATAGCACACTCCAGTTAAAAGAAACACTTGTACTTGTTGATACTGTTTTAATATTTCTAGTTGAGATTCCACCTAAAAAATATCAGAGAGAACAATTAGTATGGTTTCAAATACAATCTAATGAAACAAAGGATATTGAATCACAAAAGATTCATGAATTGGATAATATTTATTTACAAAATATTTTCTAGATTACATGGGAGTTTATTTTACTCAACATGAACAAATTAAACTATAAATCCACAGTATTTCTCAGATAATCTGGATTAAATATTTATTTATAAATGTACACATCAAATGTTAAAAATAAATCTTAATCTTAGTTTACAATTTCCTCTAAATGTTGAAATTTATATATTAAAAACAAAACACTACTATCATAAAGTTCTCTTCTAGTAGCACTTTATACCTGTAAATCACTGTACAGTTCAAATAATTTCTCAAAATTTTCCCTTTTATAATAAAATAATATACCTGAACAACATGTTTATATTACTTACGTGTTTGAAATGACTTTTCACTTAAAATCTGCCCATGTTTTATGGACTGTATAATGATGTAATAGTTTTCATCTTCTTCTAGTTTTATTACTGATTTTGGAAGCTTTAGTGAGTCTATGAGAATACCTTTGACAGCCTATAAATAATAGGGTTAATCCGCTTATGAAATGTTTATTAACTCTGTCAGCTACATTAATTAAAGTTAGACTTTTGTACATCTCTTTCTCAAGGAGTTTTTCTAACATGGGATACAAACATACAATAAAATAATTACTTTATGTAAGATATTACTTTTTAAATGTTTATTCTGTGTAGTTTACAAATTCTCAAAAAATTGAATATTATTTTGGTCACCTATTTATTATTACTACTTATGGCATTTTTAAGGTATGAGGGTTGACATTTACTTTTATTAACTTGTCAGTCATTTACATGCTTGACTTTGGGGTTACATTTAATATGACAGTCAATTACAACAAAATTATATATATTAAACTGGCCTTACTTTTTGAGCAAAATTGTTGACAAGTTGGTATTTTACAAAGTAAAATTCAGGATTTCCTTCCTTAGGAAATGCATCCCATTCAATAAAAACTGTTGTTGTTTGTTTATTCATTAGTAAGTTGTGGATACTTTTTGAAGTCTGAAATGGCAAAGAAAAGTTAATAAATAATAAAATTAAATTCTTGGTTAATATTTCTTGAGGAAACTGAGAAAAATGGTACCTAAATTTTGCCAAATTATAACTGAAAAATATTTCACCAGTGGCGATTATTACATGTGAATTGAATAACACCACTTGGAAATTCTTTATAAGCAAAATTTTGAAAAATGACTTAAGAAAATCAAGTAAAATAAGAGCAAATAAATATAAGATCCAACTTCTCAAACTAGAGATCACCATGTCCTGAAGTCAAGAAGAGACTAAAGTCAGAGGAAAAAAGAGCAGGCCTCCTAAATCAATTAATATTTTGATGATAATGGATACAAGAGTGAATGATTCCACAGAAATTCTTAACATCACATTTGCAATGAAGTAAGTTTGACATGCATATGACTGAGTCATTTTAGAGCCTTGGTTCATTGACATGAAAAGAAACCTTAGTAACAGGCTTCCATATCAGAGGGCTTTATGTTCCCTGGATGGCAAAAGAAAAATTCAGCTCTCAGGAAGATGGCATATTTATCATAATCCCTACCAAAAAAATAAATGGCATTTTACCAAAATTTAGATCTCTCTCTCCCCATTGATTATCCCAAAACAATTTGTAAACAATAAATAGAGATACATACCTACCTGTATATATTAGTGCAACATCAGCAAAGAAAACTTTCTGAGCAATTAAACCCAGTATTTAATTTTATTTCTCTTCATCACACCTATTCCCAAAATGGAAACACTCAATTCAATAGCATATGATCCATTTACTATTCCCAAAAGGGCAAATTCCAAACTGTCTTACCTTAAAGATACATGGTAACCAGAGGAGTAGAATGATTGATTTCTGCATCTAGAAAATAAAACATAATCAGTTCAATTAAACATGAGTTTTTTGGCCTCAAAACTAAATTATTAGTCACTCCTTAGATGGTGTGTGTTTCACCTGAATACAAAATCTTTACAATTTTGACTGACTGATAATATTCTCTATCTAATTAATTGAAAATATTGGTATTTTCCAACAAATAACAAATAATTTCTCTAGAAATTCCCATAGTTAAATATAAAGCAGGTATTAGAAATAAAATGAATTAGCAGGCAATTATACACAATTATATTACATTGTGTGAAACTATTTAACTGTAATTGATGAAAATCTAGAACACCTACACAGGGCTACTTCATTAGAAGTAATTCCTCAGACTTTAAAGTTACACCATCTTTATGAAAAACGTTTCAAAGTACTGTTGGGGAAGAACTCAATAGCTGTAAGCAACTACACATTTATAAAATGCATTCATCTAACAAGCCTGTGTAACTTTTCCTAAGAACCAAGAGACACCGGGGTCCAAAAAACGTTTATACTCAATTTAAAGCTTTTTGAGAAAGAAAAAGCAGCCCTGTATCTTAAACAGACATATTTCTAAAATTGAAAACTATTAGTTCACAGTAAACAGGTCTCCAGGATGAACTTTAAAGCTCTCTACAGCCAATTCCAAAGTAAATTTGTTGCTACAAAATTCTCTGATTCTTAGTAAGCAGGTGGTTTACGTCAGATAAACTGCAACACACTTAAAAAGAAACACCTACTCTTTTACCTCAGACTACGCAGCAATCTGATATGAGTTCTATCTTCGGGGGGTTGTGGTACCAACACCCACCCCACTCAGTCAAATCAAGTAGAATTTCAAAGATGTGCGAGCTATAGGAAGAAAAGCTCTCTCCAGGCTGATCTCCGCGCAAATTGAGTTGTGACTCAGCGTTTGCGGGGCCGCTGCTCAGGGCGCACTATTTTAGAAGCGGTCCACAGGGACCCACTTTGACCGACGGAGAAAGGAACAGCAGATAAAGGAAAGGACTGCGGTTTCAAGAAGTGTCAGTCTGTGGGAATAGAAGGTAGGAACAGAGACCAGGAAATCAAAGGGCGGGTAGGGCGCGGTGGAGTAGCCGGCAGGTGCCCCGCGCTTCCGCGCACCGCCCTCACCCGCCCTCACCCGACCCGGCCCTGACCCTAAACGCGGCTGCACCGCCCCAGCTTTGCAAGTTCTGCACCACCCCACGCTGCGCCGGCGTGACCCGGTCGCGAGGCACAGGGGTGCGCGCGGCGCGCTTCACCCGCGGCCCCGGAGCGCCTGTTCTCAGCTCCCCTCGAGGGCCGCCACCCGGTTATTTCCCGC
>NW_004567105.1:24742313-24784441 GCF_000260355.1 Condylura cristata
TCCCCCGGCTTCTCTCAGAGCCGGCGCTCTGAGGGCGCTTTTCCCAGGCTATGTCGGGGAGTCTCCCGTGGCCTTTCCTTTTAATTAAGTGATGAGCCCCATGGCAACGCAAGCCACCGGGATGGGAGTGGAAGGTGAATCCCTAGATGAGACCTGGAGAAGAATTACGCACTCTCTCTCTCTCTCAGGGGAACTGAGAGAGAACGTGAATGTAAAGTATTGTCCTCTCTTGAAAAAGAAACGAGTCAACCATGTGTCTGAAAATTCCTGTCAGTCAATTTTAAGTTTATCCATGTGGCTATGCAGCCACATTCTTTCACTGTTAATGTTTAGTGTTTGTTGCAGCATTTGACTATTGATTCAAGCCTTCCTCCTTCCAAAGATCTCAGTCTTTTTGATCTCCCTTATTACGGGTTCTTGTCTCTTTTATACATCTGCTGGCATAGGATGTGCAGCAAGGGGAACCCTTTTATTCTGTTGGTAGGAGTGAAGAGTGGCCCAAACCCTATGGAAAGTAGTGTGGAAGTGTTGATTTTAACCAACTGTCCTCAACATTGAATAATTCTCGTGTATTGGTTGAGCATTATTTTGTTGAGGAAATATTGTATTACATAGCATGCTATGTTTTAGGTGTGGATCATTATAGATCAATATTTGTGTTCACCAATTAAAGTTCAGTTCTATCCTTCAATATACAATTAACCCCTTTTATCAAGACCTTAGTAGCATGTTATAATGTGACTAAAATCTTAGAAAATACAGAATCCATTAACTTTTCTAGAGGATAATTACTTGTAGACACAAATCAAGCAACAAAGCAAACATAAGAATTGAATGATAGAGGCATTTCAACTGGCATTAAGAATTATAGTTACTTCACAATATAGATTTATTAAATTGTGTTACTAAAGTTAAGTTACAAGTGTGTGTATATGTGCATACATATATGGCTTTCTAAAAAGCCATATAAAAAAGCTTTATAAAAAAGCATAATGGAATCAACCCAAATGTCCTAAAATAGATGACTGGATCAAGAAGATGTGGTATATACACACAATGGAATATTACATAGCGATCAAAAAGATATACTCATGCCTTTTGCAGCAACATGGATGGAGCTGGAAGGGATCATGATTAGTGAAATAAGCAAGAAAGAAAAACAAAATTACCAGACCATGTCACTCATAGCAGGAGCATAAGGGATCAGAAAAAACAAAAAAGCAATTGTAATAAAGTAAAAAGGGAAACAATGAACAACTATAAACCAGATATTCTACAGGGGTGGAGAGGGGACTAGGATAAAAAATGAGACTGGAAGAGGAGAGGCACTGGACTATGAGTATGGTACATTGATGAATTGGGGTGGGATGTAGTCCATGGGGATTACAACTGAGATGGTAAGATGTGCAAAATGCAGAGTGATGTCAAAAAAATTTTAATATTATATAAAACATAGGCAATATAATTCGACACAAAACAAGTATGAATAAGAAGTGAAAAACTTAAATACTAAACTCTACATAAAGAACATATAATTTATATTTCTATTTCAAGTTTTCTATAATCTAATAATAGAATGCTGTCTTTAGGCCCTCCTGGTGGCGCAGAGGGTTAAAGCACAGCACTAAGAAGCTAAAGCCACTTCTGCATGAGTTCAATCCCCGCCTGTCCAGGAGGTGACCACATGGTGCTGTAGACCTCTCCTGTCCCACCCGCTGCTCCCCTCAGCAGTGTACTTCGTCACTCAGCCTGTTCTGCTCCCCACTCTGTCTATGGTGAATCCTGTCACCACCCCCTGCATCTCTGTTCTGTACCCTAGTTCTGTATGCACAAATAAATAAACCTTTAAACAAAAAGAATGCTGTCTTTAACCAGAACTTCAAGCATTCTAGTTAGCATTTGTTAGTAAAAAATTGTGGGTATTTTTCCTCCCCTCAAAGATGCAGTGAAGGGGCAGGATACCAAACACTAGTCATCTGCATTAGCGAAAAATAAAGTTTGGGAATAATTAATGCAAATCGGTAAAGGATACCTATTTATGGCAGATATATTAGGAAAATGTATCCTATCTGAAAAATTAAAAACTGCTTCCCCTTTCTTGCCTCTGGTGTTATTAGAATTAAAATCCTCCCTCTTGGAAGAAGCAGTGCCAAACATGGGTATCCAGCTTGACATGAGGGTCGTTGTGCACAGAAAAAGGCATTCCTTTCTCTAGACAGCTTCTTGTCAGGGAACAAGAGGAGAAGTGGGGGGCAGGTGTCAGCATGCCCTTGCCTCTCAGAGGAGCACCTCACACAGGACCCAACTGGGAGCCATTCACAGCAACCTTTACCGAGAATGTGAGCACAATGTGAATACTCATCTACTTGCTGGGCTACAGGCCCTCTGGGAAGTCATACTTTTACAAGGCAACCCCAATGTGGGTCCTCACCCATGCGCTTAGAGGGACTTACAATAAGATTCAATTACAGGCACACACAAGGAGGTTAATAATAGGTTTATTTACTAGAGAAAGGGAAATGAGTAACTCAGGGAAAAGGAGAGGTTGGTTAATGCGTCCTACCAGTTCCGCTGACCTGGAACCCCAATAGTACGCTAAGTGTCAGCAGAAAGCCAAGGAACAAAGGAGCCAAGAGGCCAAGAGACCCCCAAAGCCCACATGTCTGGTTTTATATCCAAACATGGCTGCTTAACTCCACCTTCAGGTCCAGCAATCCTCCCTTTGGTGATGCTGGGATTTGTAGTTTAGGTGTGTAGGGTGGGGTGGTAGCATCAAAATCTGTATCTGTAGAGTTCATTCTGGACATCATTTCCTCCTAACAATACCTGAAATCTGATTCTGTGTGATGGAAATACATGAATTATCAATAGATCGATTTTAAGAAACTTGAAAGATTTGGATCTCAATACAGTATTATCAATAGATCAATTTTAAGAAACTTGAAAAATTTGGATCTCTGTATACAGTAAATATTAATCCTGAGATGCTGCATTGTAATTAATTGCTAGAAAAATCTCAGAAATTTTCTTTTAAGTCAAATTAAGAGCCTCTATTCTTCTTCAGGCATCACAGCATCAAGATGTCCTGTCTGCGTGATATCTTTTTCAGCATAATTCAATAAAGCATTAATTAATTCAGACTTGTCTCTTAAAACTAACATAGAGGCCCTTCCTGGTGGCGCACTGAGAATCTGAAGCCACTTCCGCATGAGTTCAATTCCCGCCTGCCCCGGAGGTGACCACATGGCGAGCCAGACCTCTCCTGACCCGCCCACTGCTTCCCTCAGCAGTGTACTTCGTTGATCTGCCTGTTCTGCTCTCCACTCTGTCTCTGGTGAAGCCTCTCACCGCCCCTGAGCCTCTGGCCTGTACCCCAGTTCTGTATGAATAAATAAATAAATCTTTATAAAAAAAAAAGCTAACATAGATAAGAGGTTTCATTTGGTTAATGGTATTTAATTTTACATTTCTTATATTATTAACTTTTAAAATTACCATTTTAAAATTTAAATGGAACCAAATAAACCTAGGTTATGTTCATTGTGATAAAATTCTAAAGTTACATAAACTTAAAAAGTGTTAAAAATTAAAAGCTTATTTTACCCTGAGTTTAATGCATCTAAAATTTACAAAATTATTTGCCCACATAAGGCAAACTATGAAATTATCATTAACAAAATGGACTATGAAAAAATAGACAAAAGAAGAAATATAACAAATATGTAAAAAGATTTAGATTAGCTCACACAGTCATGTATACTAGTATATGACTGACATATTTTGCTTATTAGATCAACACACTTATATCTAATGTTGATGATAGCAAAGGTTAAATAAAACAAACACCTACATCTTGTGGGGGGAAAGTTGATTTAGCTGTTGTGGAAGACAAATTAAGGAATGTAATTGGAAATACTTCAGCATATTGGTGCACTTCTTTAACTCCACAAATGAGTAAAGGTTTGTAACAGGGAAAATTATATAAAAAGTTAAATATCCATTAATATACCAATTAAATATTAGTATTCACTTAAGGGAATATTATGTAGCATATAAAATTTCATATTTAGGAAAGACTTTTAGGAATACAAAAATTCCTAAGGAAGCTTAAAATTATAAAAAAATATATATGTTCATTGGCAGAGACTAAGAAAAGGGCAAAAATAAATAAACAAAATGCCAATGGATATTATTTATTTGGACATTTTATATTACTTTTCTCCTATAAGCTGTGCAGGAGAGTTTTTATTTCTTCTCCTTCCCAAATGAAATCCTAAGTAGCTAAAAGTCTTTATTAACTTAATAAGATTTAAAAAAAAAAAAAGCATCTTATAGTTTTAATGCCATTTAAAATTTGCAAAATTATTTGCCCACATAAGGCAAGAAATATCAAGCCTATCAAGAAATGTGTATACATAAGTGCCAAACATACACACTATTGACAACTTTCATTTAACTAGATAGAAAAAATTGCATGGAACCAACTTACGGAAAGTCAGGTAAGAGTGTAACAAAAGTAAATACAAGAGAAATTGTTAGAGAGTGCCCACAGTTCACATTCAACAGATAGACCCAAAGAATGAAGAGGAATCGTGAGCAGTTCAACTATAGGACCTGGGCCTGTGACTCCTTGTCGCCAGTTCACCACACTGGGTGTCAATTCCTCCCTTTTGTCTAGGCCGCATTGCCAAGTTCATCAGGTTAGTTCTGGGAACAGGGTACTCCCAGGTATTGGGTGGGGGAGGAGGGGAAAGGAGAGGAGCCAGAGGTCCCTAGGGGAGGAATGGAGTTCTTTTTCCCCAGAATTCTAAACAATGTCAATCAGGCAAGGAGGACACCTTTATCATATATTATAGCCCCAGAAGTTTTAGGTTCTCTTCTGGACTTTTGCATGAGAGACTGTTTCTCCAATTTTATTTTTCTCATTAAACTCTAAGTTGAATGAATGAGGGCACGGTGTTGATTTTGTTTTGTCTGTGTCCTTAGAACAGCGCTTGTCACATAGGAGGAGCTCAAGACATAATTACTATATTCAAGACTGTTTACTAAAGACTAGGGAGATGATTCCTTTTTTTCACAGATAGGTTTGGAGCTAGAAGCAATCATGCTTAGTGAAGTAAGCCAGAAAGGAAAAGAAAAATACCGGATGGTTTCATTCATAGCAGTAGCATAAGGGATCAGGGGGGAGAAAAAAAGAGATAGAGAAACAAATGTAATAAAGATGAAAACAATGAACAACTATAAACCAGAGACATTTTATGGGAGTGGTAATGGGAATGGGATTGGACTGGGGTGGGAAGAGTGGTGATGGCACGCGGGTGAATTGGTGTTGGGAAGCCCATGGGGAGTACAACTGAGATTTTAAAAAAGAAATGAAGAAAATGAAGAATGATGTAAAAATAAAATTTAAAAAATAAAATTCACTTAATATTAAGTGAATTAATATTAATTAATTTTTATTTGATATGATTATTTTTTACAAAGCATGAGATAAGTGCATGGTAGACAATATACATTACATACCTTTGAAATACATAACAGTTTCTCTTAAGCAAATATTAATTTATTATTAATTAATTTATCAATTAAAAACATTTGTTTTGATATATGTATAAATAGGAATCAGTGGAGATTTAAATGTCAACATCTAGATGAAGCAGTTAACTTTATGCACAACTGGATAAAATCAACTTTTATGAGCAGTATATATTGGGACTTTGAAGACTCAATGTATCTTTTATTCCTTTATCCATTTGTAAGTAACCCTGATACAGATTCTTCCACTAGCCCAAAGTATGACATTTTTATTTGGCATGATTTGGCCTGTAGATATAGTACTGTCATTACCTATATGGAAACATTTTTTGGGTGTTCTCAAAAAACATTCCACTTTTAGATAGTGAGGGAACTTAGGGTTGCCCATTTTTTTTCTGGGACACATAATTTTGAAATGATAACACCTGTACTTAAACATAAATAACCAGTTCAAACCTGAGCCTTGCCCACAGTCCCTGCATCTGCCTTCACTTAACTTCTCTCTCATGGATGTTTCACTTCATTTGATCCCCACATCATACCAAGAAAGGCACCGCTTCTTACAGGCATGAAAACTCAGACAATTGTGTAAGTGGAAAAGAATTAGAATTTTCAAAGCTCTCAGGATATATTTATTGAAATATCAATAATCTACTGTATTTTAAAAAGTGAAGCATTCTACTGCCAGAATAATTATTAATAAATTCAAATAATTTTATTCCAATATTCATGAGGAAAGCAGCAGCATGAACAGTAAAAAAGCATCAACTTCAATAGTATGCCAATACAGCTCAAAAAGCAAATGTCATTGAGACAGTAACTTGCTAAATGTTAAATAGTAACAATATATTTAATAACAGTTTTAATGGTATAAAAAATAAAAGCTCAAGATACCACTCTTCTATTAACTGATGCTACATTTCCCCACCCTTAGTAGTTATCATCATACTACCATTATACACCTGTATATACATAAGTATGTGTGGTATTTTATCTTATTTAAAAATGCACTCCATTTAAAATTCTAAATTCTATGCAAGGAAATTCTTTAAGAGTAAAATATTCTATGATAGATACTTTACTGTCCTGTTCAAAGGAAAAGACCATATAAAAGAACTAGTCCATACAGATCTGGACTTAACATGTTTACATGAATTCATTATATTGTTACATCAAATAAATTTGTACAAGTCAAATAGTTTCTCTGGTTATATGATATATCTACAAACTGAGGGTAATTTGCAGTTAACATTCCTAACTTCCATTCAGGCTTTAAATAATCTTAATTCCCACAGTTCTATGATGTATCTCTATGATGCCACGCTTTATGACTATCCAGATGTCAATTTTAACTGATGCTATTTACCAGACTAAACAGTAGATATAAAAAAAGACTTTCAAATCAAAAAATAGCTCTACTTAAATGGAAGGCATTCAGAAAAATAACCTTCTATTTAACAAAAATATCCCAGGTCTACAGCATGTTGCAATTTTATACACCAAAAATACCTAAATGACTTAAAATAATTTGATCCTCTAAAATAGGGCAGATCAACAAATCTATTTTCTAATGGATATTGTATATACTTTATACCAAGTACCAAATTGCTATATATTAATCATCTGAAATATAGAGTACTATTAAATGGTACACACTTGCACAGTGCCTAAATAGTAGTGATAAAATCTCAATCCATTTGACAACATGATGCTGCACCATGTTTTTCAAATATGAAAGCTTAATTCCACTGGCATGTACAATCTATAGGTTCCTGGAGAGTGTGCATGATTTCAGTTCCATTTCCTGAGCAATACAGTGGCACAGTCAAGTTTTGCACTCCATTTTCACGACAGCATTTGCAGAATCTTAGATGGCTCTCAATATTGATATTATATATGGTGGCTGATGGGCATTTTCCATCACAGGATGCAACATTTATCTGTAAGGAGGGGCAGTGAGGAAAGAATGTCTTGAAAAATTGTAAAACACTGATTATTGATTCCACTAAGAAGTCAAATGAAAGTCAGTCTTTCTTCCTTATCATTTCAACCCTCTGTAGGCTAGAAGACTGAAATTTATTAAGTTGAAACTTTGTAAAACTCAAGGTGAAGTTTCATGTAAAGCCCAAGACATCAATGCTAATATATCTCCAAATGTAAAAGGTAAGGAACACGTTAATCACAATCTAATGATTCTAGAGTAACCTATGCTACATCTCAATCAAGCTACTAAAATAAGAAAAAGACATATTAAAGGAGGCAAAGTTAAAACTAGAACATTTTTGAGCAAATTGCATAGTTAAGACAATATGTAGTCAAATAGCTTTAATTTTAATCTCTGTGGACGACAGTTATTATTCAGGGCTATTGATTATTTGTGCTAACAATAATTTATAGTTCTTGACAAACACTATTTTTAATTTATTTTTATTTATTTACTTTTTACATCATTCTTCACTTTGTGCATTTTACATCTCAGTTGTAATCCCCCTGGACTTCCCACCACCAATTCACCCATGTGACAAACAGTATATTTTAAGGTAAGAATGGTAATAATTTCAAAGTTAAATCTCATGTACTAGCATTTTGTTGGCTTAAATAAATATTAGTATCTGTGACATAAACTTTTGGAGAGACACAAGTTCATGTAACAAATGATGTTTTTCCACTTACAGAGCTTTGACTTAGACAGTCTTGTTTCCTTATGATTGATTTAATGATCACTTTCTGGCATATTCTTTCTTCTCGTTTACCTGATCAAAAATGCAGAATGCATTAATTCAGTAATGACCTAAAAAGCCCATGTCAAATTGTTTAGTTCAAGTAAATCTATGACTATATTTAAAGTTTAAGATGATGTATTTATATGAAATATATTCTGGCAGATTGAAAGATATTGAGGCCAGGTATTGAAGAGGCCTAAATCTATTACTTACACATATAATCAATGTTCTGAACCTTCAATTCCTGATCTACAAGGGAAATCACACCTACTACCTCTCCTACTACCATAACTATTGTGAAGATTAGTTGTGATCCTGTCTGCAATATGCTTAATAGAAAAACCAATGTGTGACAGGCAATAAGTGGTAGTAATAGAATTGATTGCACAGATCTTCCCATCTGCCCTCATATAAAGTAACTAAGTAATTAACATTATAGAATCCACAGTCTTAACATGTAGGCAGGATTCTAGTCCTATGTCTCAGACCTATGGAGAAGTCCCCACTCAGAGGAAGCAGAAGAAAGAGAAGTAAGATCACAAATTTATCAATTTCTTCATATTCTAGAGCCAAAATGTCATTCTTTGAGTTCTATATACAATGACTACTGAATACATATTAGTTTACACTTGATTCAGAGAATACAGAATAATAAAATTGCTTGCTTTTGGTAAGTAGTAAATTTTAAAGTATTATGTGTCTACCCCTAGTAATTAAGAAAACAAAAGTGATATTATTCTAGCCATAAAAGTCTCATAAAAGAATATAAATGCTATGGGTTGAATAGTTCCTTCTTAAGAGTTATATATACTTAATAATGGGGTGTTATTTGGAAACAGGGTCTTTGTAGAGGTGATCAAGTGAAATTAGATTATTAGAGAGAACCCTAATAGAACTTGTGTCTATAACAAAGGGGAAAGACACATATGTACAGACATATACGAAAAGCTTAGACCAAGGGAATATATACTTACAGATCTTGCAACAACCTTCATTATAAAATTTCACAATCCCTTCATTCTAGAAAGGGAAAGGAATAAAATCAAAACTCACAGTGTACATTGATTTCCTCTTAAGTTAAAAATAGAAAACAAGCTTCTGCAATATTTTTATTAAATATCACAGAACGTTTATAGAGAAACAACTGGGATATACCTCTTTCTAGTAAGAATAACTTTGTTTTTAAAATTAAGATCAGATATTTTATTTATTGTAACTTCTTTAGTAATATGAAAAAGGGGGAGAAAATTATTTATTTAACGTACATATTTTTGATACATAAAATATTTCTTATTAAAGGAAAGTCCTGATAGGTACTCTTAAGTAGAGGCCATTAAATTTTTGCAACTCCTAGAAGTAATCTAAATTTTTCTAAGTCTAAACTGAGTTCTTGAATAAATTGCATATTAAAATGATTTATCTTTTTCTTCAGTATTTTAATATTTAAAAGTTCCCCACTTCAGAATGATTCTTTCCAAATGTTAAATTAAGAAAATTATATTGATTACCTTTTTAATTATTATAGTAGTTCTGGAGTCACTTACTAGTTGCAATTAAAATATAAGAATAATTTACTCATAAGAATGAGTCTATAAGTGATGTCTGTCTTCCCAGAGTTGAAATTCTATGACTTTCACATGCATTCTATCTTGTTAGTTAATTCTCTCTAAAAGGGCACATCTTGAAAAAATGAAACTATGCTATTTCTCTATCTTTAAAATGATAGCATCACAAAATGGAACAAATTTCACTTTCCAGTAGGTATTATGATTTTCTATATTTTTAAAGCTTCAAATAATGTCTTTCAAAAATTATCATTTTCAAGAGCCTATTCATCTAATAAAATTTTCTCTGACAGAATAAAGAACTGGGACAGTAAGACTAAAGTATCAACAATGGTGTAACCAGTGATGAGTTCTATAGTGGCTTGTGATTGGAGATACTAAGAAAAATTTGACTTAGGCAGCCAAAGTTAACAGTTAAATGACATCATAAACCTTCTTAAGAAAGAAAGTTGGACAAGCTCTAACTGATTTGTTTATAAATCCATACTGGGGGAAAAAAAGCTGAATCAACTTATCAAATGATTTTTCAATAATCTGATCACATAAAAATCCAGAGATAATTCAAACATAATAATAATTTTGTTACTTATATGTCTCACATAAATCAAAATGGAAAACAGAACTATAACAGGACTTTTATATACACATGAAAATGAAACTTAAACCAAAATGAGTAAGTCACAAAGTGTGTTTATGACCTTAGAAAACATATTAATGCATATTTTCTGTTACATCTCATGTAATATTTTCATAAATATAACAAAGTACAAACCATTTTGCATTCAGTCTCATTAAAAGGGGGACAGACCATACTATAGTTCAGAATCATTGTTCCTTCAGAAGTCTTAACACATTCGTATGTGGTGCAATTATAATGCCAAGTACTCCCCTCCTAAAAATAAAAGAGAAAGTTATTGTTTTGCTTATTAATGTCTATTGTATTTCTTAAGTAGCAAATTTCTGGTCCTGCCAAATTAAAAGTAATATAACATGCAGAAAGCTTTTGTGACATGAAGTTTTCATCTGGAAATGTCCCCCAATATATCTACAATCGTTAAAAATGTATACACGGGCCCTCCCTGGTGGCGCAGCGGGTTAAAGCACTGAACTAAGAAGCTTAAGCCACTTCCGTTACGTTCGATTCCTGCCTGCCCCGAGGAGATCCACATGGCGTGGCAGACCTCTCCTGACCCACTCGCTGCTCCCCTCAGCAGTGTACTTCGTTGATCTGCCTGTTCTGCTCCCCACTCTGTCCCTGGTGAATCCTCTCACCCTCCACATCTCTGGCCTGTACCCCAGTTCTGTATGAATAAATAAATTAATCTTTAAAAAAAAAAAAAGAAAGAAAATCCTTATTTAAAAAAATGCATACACATACGTGTATATATGTGTGTGGATGTATATATTTCTTATATCTATCTGCTATCTGGTGTATCTGTGTTTGGAACAGAGATGTAAATGTGGAATAAACCAGTAGACCAGTGATAAGGAGGTTAGGAATAAAGGTCAGGAGATCTAATTAGAAAAAGGCAACAAGAGAGATGCTTCAATTCAGACTATTCTACACAAGGTAGTGCTCCACCCTAACCCAACCCTAACCTTGATGAAACTACATAGAGCTAATTGTATCTTCAAAAACTAACATGAGATAAACTCAAGAAATCTGAATACAATTGTGATTTGAGTCAATGCTAATAACCTAGTTTGATATTTTACTCTAGTTTTGCAAGATATTGCTAATGGAAGAAAGTGCATGAGGAGTGTTAAGGAAACTGTGTTCTGTCTTACAATGTATGTGAATCCCACAACTGCCTCAAAGTTAAAAGTTTATTTAAAAAACAAAGCAATAAAGAAGGAAGAAACAAATGGGCATCTATGACTACTACGAAATTAATTATTTAATTTGGTCAGTGTCAAAGGTCTTGCCCTAGTTTTACCTCACTAATTATAAAACAACAAATCCTATTACTTACTACACCATTTTTCATGAGATTCTTTTAGTCTTCCTTCCACTCCCTTACCGTCAAAAAAATGTTTAACCCTTTGAGTTTTGGTTCTAATTTGGTATACCTGATGGCTATTTTAAAACTGATTCCTACTCTTTTAACAAATTTTCAACCATAACTAGTTCACCCCTAACTTCAGAATTCCTATTTAGAATAATATCAATAATTATAACATAATTACTGCGATGTAACTGTTAGTGCATATTTTATTTTGTAATCCACACTTTAAATTCTATTCTATTCGAATTCTGAGTTGAAAATTACGTGTGAACCAATAAATAATTTTGATAAAGTTCCTTTTCTCTAGTTCTAAATCAGCCTATGAATAACAGTGCTTCTATGAACTTCATTTGGAAAAGATATACCAGTTCAAGTCTAAGAAGATACATTATTTAAACTCAGGAAAAACAGTAATGTTGAAATCAAAATTGAATCTGAAAATAGAAAACAGATTTTGAGAGAATGAAACTTATTCTTGAAAAATAAACTCATGGTTTTGATGTATTTTTACCTATATGCATTACCTATGTTTTAAAAAATACTCTGAAAATAGAAGATGTTTATTTAAACCTCAGGTCTATTACAATGAATATCAATTGTATGCGGTGATGGTTTTTATATTATTTACATCTGTAGAATTTACTCTGCCCTTTTACCCCAAATCCCCAAATGCCTACATTTTCTAGTCTCTCATCCTTCCTTTCTGACACCTGCATTTCTTCATTATAAAAGAGGGCAAGACTCCCTCTTTAAAAAAAATAAATACTGCTAGGATAAAACTGATAGTAACTACACTGTTTAAATCAACAATACTATTTTGCATAAAATTATAAAATAGATTATGATGGAAAAAAAATGTTTAACTTTCTTATTGAAAAGAAGTACAAGGGCCCTCCCTGGTGGTGCAACGGGTTAAAGTGCAGCACTGCAAAGTTGGCTGCAACTGCTTCAGTGCTAGTTCGATCCCCGGCCCCAGAGGTGATCTATATGGCACAGCAGACCTCTCCTGTCTCTCCTGCTTCTCCCCTCAGCAGTGTACTTTGTCAGTCTGCCTGTTCTGCTCCCCACTCTGACTCTGGTAAATCTTCTCAGCGCCCCTGCACCTCTAGCTTGCACCCCAGTTGTGTATGCATAAATAAATAAATACTTTAAAAATTTTTTTTTGAAGTACCGTAATGGAAAAATAGGCTTTCCTTTGGACACATAAGTAATCTTATGTAATTAAGTACTGCACAAATAAGACATCAGATAATTAAGTTATCAATAGACAAAAGCTTAAGGATAGGAATGATAAGTTGGAGGTTCTTTCAGGTGACATGCATCACAAGGACTATCCAACACCTGATTACACAACTAATAACTACACGAAAACTGCAGTTTCATTCTTCTGTCTAGCAAAGGAGTAGGTTGGTCTGCAAACCTATATAGAATCCAATGAGCAAGTATATTATAGTTTTTTTCCTGTGGAATTGTTAGAAATGAGTATTTTACAAGGTCCAGTCCTCCTATCTGGAATAAAAGTGAGGATCTATAATAAATAAAAAGTGAGAAATGAGTTAAACGTGTTCTTTTACAACAGAAATGATCAGTAACTAGTATGGCTGTGTTTTGTGTATGAGTATGCTTTGTATTGCCATTCTTATTGTATTTAGAACTCTTAAGTATGAGAACGAAATTTCCAAAGGTATTTGATTTAAGAATATAACACAGAGAGCTACTTTCCAAGGAACACATTTTGGTAAACAGCAATTTATACCTCGTGTATAACTGATGATCCATTTCCCATCTGAAACTTGCAGGATACATTTTTGCAGTTACCGCAGCAATTATAATCACTGGCAGACGGAGTATACACCTGATGCTGCATACAACAACAGTACCTTGAATTAGTCACACACAGCATTAATGTTTTTAATGAATGAGTCCTGAAAGTATTTATTTACATAACTATATGCTCTCTCAGAAGACGTGTAAGCACATCCAAGGTGAAATGTGAAGAATTTCAAATAATAATAGACTTTACGTAATTGTACTAGAAGTGAAGTAGATAGTGCTCTTTCCATCTACTCACTTAGATTCATCAAGCAGGTACAACCACCTCAAGTCAAGCAAACTACACATAATAATATTTCTAGAGCTCAAGGCCATCTATGAGGAAATGAAGATGTGCATTACGTAATGCAGCATTCAGTAGCTCAAATTCTATAGTTCTCATTTTAAGATTAATCAGTTCTCTTCAGAATGATTTACAAAGAATACTTACAATATCACACTCCTTTGAGCAATTTATCATTGTAAAATTCAGCATGTGAAAGCCTGTATAGTTATTTTTTTCTTCCAGACACTCCACTGAATGACAATAGCCCCCTTCCAAATACTTAATCATGGATTGGCCAGGATTCAATACTGATACATCTTGAAATACACACACATTGTCCTTCTCTATGAAAAGACAAATGGTCATTAAGAAACTATTCAGTTTTTTGTTAACCAATGGAATTTTTATTTAAGCCTATGTTTTCATGGCTCTATGAAAAATTTCAAGACCAAGGAACTAAAAATAATGAAGATCTTCATGTTTATAAATTGCTAACAACTCAAGAATATACTTAATGATGAATGTAGCACACTTATTCCTTAACATTCATTAAGAAATCTGAAAAGGTGTGGACCTATGCTTCTAAATCATGTGCAGTGTTATAAGCCATTAGCTCAATAAAAAACACTACAGTCGGGCCTCCCTGGTGGTGCAAGGGATTAAAGTGCAGCAGTATGAAGTTACCCGCAGCAGGAGTCTGATCCACGGCCAGGGAGGTGACCCACATGGTGCAGCCGACCTCTCCTGACCCACCTGCTGCTCCCCTCAGCAGTGTATTCCTGTAATGCCTGTTCTGCTCCCCACTCCATCTATGATGAATCCTATCACACCCTGTACCTCTACCCTGTACCCCTGTTCTTGTATGCATTAACAATCTTTTTAAAAAACACTACAATGAAAATATCTTTACAAATAAAAAAGAAACTTATCTGTAATCTCAACTGCAGCTCTTTTTTTAAAAGATTTATTTATTTATGCATACAGAACTGGGGTACAGGCCAGAGGTGCAGGGGTGGTGAGAGGGCTCAACAGAGACAGAGTGGGGAGCAGGACAGGCAGATCAACAAAGTACACTGCGAGGGGAGCAGCAGGCAGGTAGGGGGAGGTCTGCTGTGCCATGTGGCCACCTCCAGGGCCGGGGATCATGCTCACACTGAAGAGGTTGCAGCTCACTTGCAGTGCTGCGTCCTAACCCGCTGCACCACCAGGGAGGGCCTTGAGCTTTCTCCAAAAGCTATACATTGCAGTAGATCCCAGAATTGTAGATCTAAGTTAGCCAAGCTACTTCTGTTCTTTCTGGAAACATAACAGGACAAATATTATGATCCGAGAAGCAGAGGCAAATCCAGCTGATGGGACTGTGTACAGTTCATGATGTTTAGTTGTTATTTAGTGAGAAGCTTGTCAGTTATATTGTGTCATAAAGTTAATAGTCATGGATGTCATGTTTTATCATGGAGGCAGCTGACTTAATGTGCTATTATATCTTTAAAAGGATAATGATAAAGTACTCAGCTCAGAAGCACTTTGTGCCTCAAACACTGTAGTAAGACTAGTCCCAACAAACAAAAGTTTCACCTTTTATTGCTCAAAAAATTATTTATTTATTAATCAACTAATAATATGCAGATGTGTTATTTCAAAGAAAATCAATTATATTTTGCTAAATCAACACCAATGTGATAAAGTAGTAAGCAAAAAACTCACTTTTAGATGCTGTGTACTCTTTATTTTTTCTAAGAAAATGTGTTTATTTATTTTCTAACCTCACTTAATTTTTGTACAATACTGGATTTCTCTCCTCAGTCTAGTCCCAGTAGTTCTTCCACCACCATAAAGCCGTGAACCATCACCACATACCCTTGTGCTCTTCCTGCTCCTGTTTTGTCCCCTCTCCCTACCCTTCTCCTGTTATACAATCTTTAAAATTATATAATATGATAAAAAGAACCCTAGCATCAAAGCATAAGTTCTGTGAAATTCTTGGGGAAAAAAATATTCATTTTTCTGTCCTGCTATCAAACTGCTGGTTTATTTAGAGATATTACAAAAGACAAAGCTCAAAAATCATATATTTTTATATTTAAATATTGACAAATGGCTTACAATAAGCACACGGCACATGAAAAAGCATGCTTAATTTATTAATTGTAAATTACACATATTTATGCTATTCATTATCACTTAATACTTAAAAAAATCATAGTTACCACAAAGATACTTTATACATCCACAGCCACTCTGAAAGTTGTGGTCTATTGCAGCAAATTCTCCCTGTTAGAAAGGCATTATTATGATGATTATATGATGTATTATAGTGCTTATTTTCTGACAATTATAAAAGTATAGAATGTAAGATCTAATATATTCTCTACTTTATAGCAAGACACAAAGCAGGTGCTTAATAAATATTTGATGGTGAACAGGCTTTTCTTAATCCCGTGGTCACTTAATGGATCATCCCGTGGAAAAAAACTGACAACAAACAATGTGATCAAGGATCATTTAATCTCTCTAAACTTTATTTACTAAATGATTGAAGTCATAAGATGACCTTTATGGTCTGTCCTTACTTTAAGCTATGTTATTTGATTCTGAGTGTCCAGTGAGCAACTGGAAATAGAGAATACTTGAAAACCCTGGAAACTTCCCTTGGTGGAAATGATGTTGATCTTTGTAGAGGTGGCTCAGAGGTCTATTTACAAGGCACTATGTAAAGCAGGGGCAGAAAAATATGCATTGAGACAAATGGCCCAGACTCAAGAATAAGACTGCCTTCATTCTGACCAAGCTCTGCTACCTACTAGCTGTGCAGACTAGCACAGGTTACTCAGCCAGCCTTCTCCTTACTTCCCTCATCTGTAGAATGGGAGTGGCAATACTTTCTACTGCTAAGTTTACTGAGAGAAATAAAGGGATCAATTATGCAAAAAACCTAGAATGAGTTAACAGATAGAAAGCTGTTAGTAAACTGTTGTTTAAATTTTGCTTTATCAGGAATAGTGTAGATGTTTTTGATGAAAGGTATTTAAATAATCTATGCAAACCACAGATTTGACATGCAGAAGTTTATACATATCAGATGATTTGGAGTTAAACACAGATCCACAGAATTATTTATGTCATAGATCTATCCACTACCTCCAAAAGTTTCTTCAAATTATTATTGTTTATTGTTATTTTCATTTTGGTAAGAGCACAAACTAAGTTCTACCTTAGAAAATCAGTCAATCTACAAATATAGTGTTAACTATAGGCAGTATACAGTACAGCAGATCTCTAGAACTTATTCATCTTGAATAACCACAGTTTTACCTCTTCTTTGTATACTAAGCAGTGGCATCCTAGTAGAGATTTGTTATTTTATTATACACTATAACTATAACCTGGGGAGTCTAAATCAGATGTTTAAGGATATACATTTTTTGAGAAAGAAATTTAAAATGAAATCTCCTTGGGGTGGGGGGGAACTTTCCCAATAAATAGGACCAGGAATATATTATCTTACACGAACCCTATAGTTATATTATGAAGGTAAATATTTAAAGGAAACAGACTTAAAAATCATTATAAGTTATATCTAATGGTTAAATAAGTGATACAATGTCATAATTATTCCTAAAATTAAAACTTTAGAATTATGTAAGTTAGCAAATTCATAGATAACTTAAAGAAGGTGCAAATCGCTATAACTTTATACCTTTTCTTTGTAAGAGATGCATTATTAGTACATTTCCTTGAAGAATTATTAAAGTTACCTTATAATAGTAAGATAATTCTTTAATGTTTGGCTTAATTTTAAGTGAATTTAAGTAGATACAAAACTGGTAGAGTTAGTCATTCATAGCAAAACATATCATAATTTCCTATCTCAAGTTAAATATAAAAGAGTACATTATTTTAATCTACCTCAGTACCACCCAATAAGGATAATTCCATTAACTGAGAAAAATTTATATAATGAGAAAGATAAAGGAAGCAAATTGATATAAATAATAGTGTTCTTACCACTTCACATGTTGGCATAACAAGGTTCTCACAGCTACATTCTGAAAAGATAAAAGCATCACATTTATAATGATCAGAATATATGAACACACCACAATAAAACTTTGAATAATGAAAATTAGTTACCACAATGCCAAGTTGGACAACATTGACCAGATACATTTTCTTTCAAAAGAGTCATATCTTCTGCACAGCTGAGTAGTGGCTGAGAACAAAGGTTTGGCTCACAAACTAAATAGAAAAATTACATGGGCAAAAATTAGCTTCATGAAATAAGTTCTCACCACCTACATTTAATTCATTGCGATTGCTGATGTAGTGAGTGGCCATATATCTCGCCATTGTTGACTCTCCTGCGACCCATGGGCCAGGTGTTGGTGAGAATGTAGTGAATGACACTTTAGCAGGTATATCAACAGGAGCACAAGAGGACAGCATCAGGGGAAGAGGCCTGAGAAATGGCAGTGGTGCAAGAAAAAAATGAATGTGGAAAGAGTGTGGAATCACCTCAATTTTTGGAAATTCTAAGATGATGAAAAAAAGTTACAACTGACCTTTTTTTATGTAAGCAAGGTTATTATCCAAAAAAAAAAAATTCTTAGAAGTTCAATATTTTATATGTATAAGCTAGAATTCAACAAAAGTCTGATATAATAGTACAACTAAAAGGGACTGGGCTTCTTAAACACTGGAGATGTCTACATATTTTAAAATAGTTTTAAAAAACACTTACCACAGTAATAGTGAGGACAACATAAGTGTGTGGTGTTAAGATCCACAGTAAGAAGTTCGCCATCAGTACAGAGTGGAATAGGTTCAGTGCAAGGTTCACATACTAAAGTTAAAGCAGAAAAAAGTCCCAGAAAGTCACAGCTGAGCTAAACAATTTTTTTCAGGTGACTTTATATATGTCAAACCCTATGAAATCCCCACCAAATGGGAGCTTTTCCCTACATCTTCCTTTTTCTTTCAAGAAACTATACTCACCACAGAGAGGAGAAAAACAACAGGGCTCTTCCTGTTGAACTTGAAGCATAAATTGATCTTCTCTGCACTCTGGTATTGAAATACTGGGGCATCTGAGTGGGTCACATTCTGCAGAAAAACAAAGATATTGATAACACAAATTAATAATTTGCATAAAGAGACAAAATAAAATAAACAAATCAGTGTGCCTTAGTTCTCTTTGAATTTAGTGAAGCACACTTCAAATACTTTAACATTAAGTGGAAATATATAAGGCAAATGCATAGGAAGAAGCTACTGTATATGCATATGTGAGATCTCTATACACAGTTGTTATTTCCTAAAATGAAGATGTGCTCTAGATGCACAACCATAAAAAAGGGGAAATCTTGCCATTTGGAACAAAATGGAAGAAGCTACAGGGGGTTATGTCAAATGCATTAAATCAGAAGGGAGAAAGAAAATACTGAAAATTTCACTTATATGTGGAATATGTAAAAATAAAAGAAAAAAGAAACAAACAAAACTAAACTAAAACAATCCCTAGAAATATGACTGCAGAACTGAGGCTACCAGAGAGAATAGTGAGTGTGGGGAGGTTTGGGGTAGGAAGCAAAGTAAGTGAGGGGTTCCGGTGGGCTATAATGGAAGGTTATGGGTGCTCTCTGGCAGTGAGCATGGTAACAGACATCTGAAAAGAGGTGAGCCTATACCTCTAAATCATGAACAATATTATAAAGCAATGTTGCCTCAATACAAAGCAATAAAATAAAAGACAACAAAACTTGTATATGTACATATGTTTACACATACACATATATATGCACATATATAAATTTATAAAGAAACTGCATATGTAAAAAACTATCTTTAGTAAGACAATTAAATCATCTTCATAATAAGTTATGTCCTTGTGGAGACAAAAAATAAGAATCTGGTCCCATGGAAAGTGAATCTCATCTATTTTTCCCGAATTATTTACTCACCACATTGGTACTGTGGACAGCAAGAAAGAGGACTGTGACCAATGACCAATTTTTGACTATCTGTGCATGTTGGAACAGTGCTTTCACACAAGCTCATGTCACATCCTGGAGAAAAAGAAACAGAAGCATTAAATTAAATGCTCAAACGGAAATGAACCTCATTATGTATGTCTTACGGTATAAGTAATACTCTTCATTTCACAAAATGGGTTACATGTGAAAAGCAGGATCTTAAGATTGATTAATTATTGTCTTTCATCCTTAATTGTCATTAGTCAGATCCCTGGATCCTTTATCTTGTCAATTTCTACTGAATATTATCTATTGCTAACAGGGATCTGCATGTTTGCCTGCAAATTTAACAAAACCATAACAAATAAAACGTGCTTGAGAAAGAGGTGCATGTAGGACAGTATTTCTGTTGTGACTTCTAGCTTAATTTGTTATACAAAGCATCATGCATACCCTGCTTTTTCACAATAAATACTAACATATTTTGTGGCATTAACTGACTACAGGGCTTCAGTCTGCATAGATACCACAGATTTTCTTTGAACAGCAGGTCTGCTTATCAGTGACGCCCAGAACAACTTCAGCTTCTCGTTCACAAACTGGGGAAGGCTCGTCATCACATTCAGGTTCTATAGGAATAATGCTTCCATTCTCCAAACATTGGTATAGGGCACATTCGTCAATACCCCCATTCCAAACCTCCCCAGCAGTGCGAGGTTGGCCTTCACTATCAGTGCATGCTTAAAAAAAAAAAAGGACAACATTACATCACTCCAGACCTGGGCATTGAAACAAAGCAAGCAGCAGTGTTCCCATTTCACATTGTGGCTACACCCAGTAACATCACTTATTACAGATGTTTTCTCAGAATCCATTTTATATTTACTGGCTACTGGTCCACATTTTTCTTCAATGAAATTGTATTAAAATAAATATGAAAAATAGCTTTCAATTCTAGAAATTTGTATGAACTCATCTATAAAGAAGATGATTTGTTAGTGGTTTTTTTCTTTTCCTCTGTGCTTGAACGAGCACAGTAATGTCAACTTAAATCAGTTTCAAAATATTAAATCTTAAAAATGAATGGTATTAGAAAACAAGATATTACCCACACAAGGGTTCAGGAGAATTTTTAAAAAGACAAAACTTTCAGTAAAACTATAAATTGGAGATATTCAGCAAAGGAGGGTGAGGGAAAAGGATCAAAACAGAAGGGAAGGGCACCAGAATCTAAGGTGATGCTTTATGGGTGTCTTGGTGGTAGATTTATGGGGACAACACTTGAGAGGAGAAATCAAACACAGCACAGCAACGAAAAAACATATAAACAAATAAATGACAAAAATCAAAATAAAAAGAAAATAAGATATTCTTGTTTCTTTCTAAAAAAGAAAACAAGGTATTCACTACCTTACATTAATTTTTTGTCATGAAAATTCTAAATACTTCTACTTTAAAATTTAAACATGGGAGTAGCAATCAAGCAAAATACTAGTCAAGGACTCTATTAGTTTTATTATTAAAGTTGATCTTAATGATAAATATGAACTTAGTGTGTCTTTAATGAGTAGTAAATATAAATGCAATGAACATCATATGCTCAATAACCATCCCTTATTTTATCCTATCAAGTAGCAAACTAAACTCACAGGTCCCCCATTCAGAACCTGCAAACCAGAAAACGTGTTTCCTTTATAATACATAGGTGATCTTTGATCAATATTTCTCAGATCTAAAAATGTTTTATTTATTTATGCATGTATGTATTTACTTCCTTGCTCCCTAAAGTCATTTTTTTTTCTTTGCTTCTTACCACATTCTTCCTCTGGAATGCACTGAGTTGAATCTGGCCTGTGAAGAATGCTTCCATTTTTGCACACACAGTCTTCTCTTAAGTTCAGGCATGGAGTGTGCCCATAAACCCACTTGTTCAGGCATGTTCTTGCTTCACAAGATCGCACACAGGGTTGATATTCTTTTCCTTCTGGGCAACTCAGAGCTATGAAGAATAGAGGATAAAAATTGCTAATAATGATAGCAAAAAAAAATGTCAAATTTCTTTCTAAAAATAAATCTCACACATTTCAGGCTTTTTAAAGCTCAATTTTCACTAATTATATAACCATAAATCAGGAAGAAAATAATCAATGGATATTCTTGAACACCTTTTAGCTAGTATTAGATTATGGTAGGAAAACTTCACCTGACTTCTATTAACTGCCTGATATGAACAGCAGGCAATCCTAATCTGGTTGACATTAGTGTCAACTACTCAGAATTCACTGTTCTGTGTAATGAGAGAAGATACAACAGGCTGCTCAAATAAGCAAGATGAAAAGCTTTAAATATGTAACTCAACCAAGCCATAACAGTGCTGCAGGTTTGGGCACCAGTCTTCACTGTCAAAAGAAACTACCATTGCTGAGCAGTTTCTAAATACTGGTTTAGAAAAATTCTTGTTGATTTTCAGTTATTTGAAAAGTCATTCTGTTTTTAAAAAAATGTGCAATAGGTCGAGCTATAATGTAAAGTTTAGTGAAGAATAATTTGATCATGTCCCATAAAATTGGAGATGTCATACATTTCCTATTAATCAAGGAATCCCACTCTTGAATAGTGATTACTGCTGGGAGAGGAAGACAGAGAAGGGATAGGATGTGGCCACACCAGTAGCTTCACCTGTAATTTCTTTCTAAGTATTGTCATGGAACTATGGCTTGCAATATACCATTCTTCTTGATGTAGTTTTTTCCTGGGGAAAATGAAAGCTTTTATTTTGTAGTAACATTCATTTTGAAGACACTTTACCATTTAAGAACTCTCTCTTCAGTTAAATTAACAATATAGATTGCAAAATGTGCCCAAGGTGGTGAAAGGGAATCACGCTTGTATGAAGAATGTTAAGAAAGCATGAACCCTCTAGACAAAAATGGGCAAAGAAACATACAAAAGAGAAGGGAAACAAGCCTGTATTGAGGGAAATACTGAGCCTAGAGCTTAATCAAAGAAAGTCACAAAGACTGACTTCTAGAAGAGTAGATATAGTGTTAGGAAAAAAGGAATAGCAGGTAGAAAAATCTCTAGCCTTTCCACATAGCAAATGAGTTAGAACGAGCTGGGGGAAAAGAGGCAGGCTGAATGGGAACTGACAAAATGTGTTATAACTTACAACACAGATGCCCGCCAAAAGATGACTGGATCAAGAAGATGTGGTGTGCATATACACAATAGAATACTATTCAACAATCAAAAAAGACACTTATACCATTTGTAGCAACATGAACAGAGCTAGAAGTTACTATGCTCATGCTTAATGAAACAAGCCAGAAGGAACAAGAAAAATACTGGATGGTTTCACTTATTGGAGGAATACAGGGGAAGCAAATAAGGCATCAGGAAAAAATAATAATGAAAAAAAAACTATCAGGCAACCATAAATCAGAGACATTCTGTGAGAAGGTAAAGGAAAAAGGATCAAAACAGGGAAAAAAGCATAAGGGTCTAGGGTGATGGTTCATGGGTGAAATAGTGGGATAGGAATTTTACAGGGAATACACAATGATGTAAAAAATATAAATTAAAAATTAATTAATAATGGAGAAAAAATCTAAAACCCCCCTTTGATCCTCTGGTACCTCCAAAATTTCCATCTACTTCAAAACTATTATTTTTGTGGACTAATAGGTCCCAAATATTATGTAATTATTATATTACGTACTGAAATCTAGTATTACCAGATACTGGAATTACTAATTACTGGAATCTACTTTCACTTTAGAGCAGGTTAAAAACAGAAGGTACCTTGAAGTTAAAGAGCTGACTTCTAACTTCTGGGTTACATTCACAAGCATTTTATTCTGAATAAATTAAATTTTTATGACAAATGAAAGGAAAAGAAGTAAGTGAATGTCATTTGGTTGTTGGAAAATATTTGAAGTGCACAACTTACAGCAGTAATCAGAGGTTCTCCACTGAACACAGATGTCAAATTCGCTGCACAGAGCCACGTACGCAGAAAGAGCGTCACATTCATAGTTCCAGAAATAGGTATAATTGATCCACATTTTTTCACAAAAGTCCTGTGGGGAAACCTAAAGATACATTTTTCCCTTAGGATGAGTCATCATGTCTTATTTCTTTGAATAAGACATTAACATTTGGAGATTCAAAAGGCAGCAAAAGTTAACATTCATATGGTTGCTCTTCCACCATAGATTTCATTTAAATTTTTATTGGAAGTGACATTTGTTTATAGCACTCAATAGGCTTCAGGTATACAACCTTAAAATCAATATCTGTATATTTTACATTATGTTCAAAACCAAAATTTTAGCTTCCACCCTTCATTACACAATTGACCCCTTTTTATCTGGTTCACCTGCCCTTCCCCCTCCTCTTCAGTCAACTACTATTTCGTTTTCATATTCTGTGTTTTGTTTGGTCATTTTTGCTTCAAGCACAACTTTCAAAACTTCATAATATATATCACACCTTAAGTTATAATATTTTAAGACACTCGACTTCTGAAAAACTCTATATGCCTATTTTATAAAGATGGAAAAGAAACAGAATAGTGGGCCTAGCAAAGATCTACTTTGATATTACACTTCAGATTACAACTGTCTGTGTAGTGAACAAATGTAATCTAGTAAAGATGAAACTAAAAGCTCCTGAAGCATTCCATAATGATAAATGTCATGAATGTTTATAAATTATAACCTCACTTATATATGTTTATGTTTCTCAAAATATGTATATTATTATTGAACATTGATTGAATAATTTAAGTAAGTTAACATGCCTCGATTTACACTCATTTTTTCCTACAGAATGTTGTATTTTGACCTAGAGATGTCAGAAATAGAGATAATTTAACTTATAATAACATTTACTTCAATTTTTCTCACCATTAATTCATTCTGTCTATTAAATTCATGTATAGGTTAAGTGCCACATATAAATGCTTAATAGTTTTCACATCCCATCAATTCCTCATCAAGGTCCATATCCATAAAAATCAAGAGTCTACTTCAAAGTCTTTTCCAGTCCTTTGTTGTATCTATTCAATTTCTGGCCACTCATGACGTAGGGAATGTTTACTATGGTTATCAGCGCTTCCTACTTGCCAAATCCAGGAAACATCAATATTCTAATCACTCCAGGAACAAGGAGCCATGAACACTCTCTGTCTCTTGAAACAGTCCCTCCTTTGACACTGAAGACACCACAAACTAATTCTTCCACCTGATTGCTGTTGTGTCCTTTTTCTGCCTCTGTAAGTGTTTCTCTGCATCCCAACCTCAACGGTAGGCCCACCACAAATCTTCTGGGCTCACCCATCACCTCCTTGAGCATTTACATATTTGCCTTTGTCTCTTCATAAGTTAGAGTCAACAATAAACCAATAAACCTAAGTAATAAACTATTACTTAAAACTGTTGTGAGCTAATATATGGAAAGTGTGAGGATTAGTTTCAGGTACAATATATATTGCTATTTAAAAAAAAATCCATTATACTAATAACTCTCCAAAGCTTGATGTCTGGCCTTAATTTATCCTCTGTGAACCTTAGGACAGTGTTTCTTCTAAGTTTTTGTTTTTTTGTTTTTTTTTGACTTGATATTTGTATTTTGAAGCCCTATATTGTTAATTCATCCAAAGTAAAAAATTACACACCGGCACTCTCCCACATGGCACAATGGGTTAAAGCACCATATTATGATGCTCTATGAATCCATAGGGAGCTGACATGGCTCGGCTGACCTCTTCTGACCTGCCCGCTGCTCCCCTCAGCAGTTTATCAGTTTGCCTGTTCTGCACTACGCTCTGTCTCTAGTGAATCCTCTCACTCACCACACCATACCCTAGTTCTGTAAGCATAAATAAATAAATCTTTAAAAAAAAAATTGCACACCTTCTCCACTTAGCCTACTAAAGCTGAGTCTCCAATATCCTTCATCCTTCACTTTAATGAGCACCCACCTACTTAGGCACCAGGCTATTCTCCAGGAATAGAAAGCTGAATAAAACAGACCTGTTCTTCACCTAAAGGATCACATTTCGAAAAGGCTTTGAGTAGTATCAGGAAGAACAGGAAGTGTACTAGCTGGGGCAACTGGCAGGTTAAAAAGAGACAGTTATGTGGAATTTAGCAAATGAACAGAAAGTAGAAAGCCAGGAAACTGGACACATAAGCAAAGGGCTGTGTAAGCTCAGATAAGAAGCTTGGATTTAACTTTAAACATTAAGTTTAAAGACACTGAAAGATTTTAGGCAGAGAAATGAACCATTCTGTCTCCATTTTTGAAAAGATTATCAGATTGCTATGCAAAGACTGGCGGAGAGGATGGAAATCAGAAATGGGAACCCAAATTAGAAGCATTCCTTTCTTTGACACGACATCGCATGGCAGAGCCTACGGGAAGGACGAGCCCACCACAGACACATGGGAGCTGGTGCCACCACACTCTGCCTTGACCACTTAAGCTCTACTTTCCTGATTTAGTTAAAGCTGCCATTTTAAAAGATCATTATCCGATAAAAAAGGATAAAATGACACGCAAATACTTGTTTGTTTTTTATATTTTGTGTACCTGCATTTTACAATGTGAACACTTAAAATTGATTTGTATCCATAACTTCAACATATCTGAAGGTCCAGAAAGATAGGTCATTTGTAACCCATAAGTCTCTACCCTTTGCATTTCCCTCAGGAGACTCAGAGGCTGAGAACTAAGGAGTCTGCACTCTCCAACTTGAGTGGGAGGTGCTTCTGCGTTACAAATTCCCTTACATTCCTTCAAGGACTCTTTCCTTCCATTTCTCTGGCACTAAACTAATTCAGTGTTTTCCTAATCCAGCCTTTTACAATGAATTTGTTCTTGGATATATTGTTTTCTCTTCCTAAGGCTCCTTTTCTCACTCTTCTCTCCTGGCAAACTGATCCTTCTAAAAGAACGCAAAGCCTAAAACTCTGGCAGTCTTCTTCACTAGACATTAGAGGTCCAGAAGAGGGACCTTTACACATCTTTCTATAACAGGAACACACCGTGGTGCCTACTAGATGTGCAGAACTTTTCATTAAATGAGTCAAGAAATGCTGCATTTGCCTGCCTTATGTCACTAACAATAGATTTTTTATAATGATACACATTATTTAAAGTCTCTACTCATCAGTTAAAATCTGAGCATTAGAGATTTATATACAATGATTAAGTTGAATATGTTACTGATTCTGTTACAAGTGTACACCTAAGAGGCCAGGGCTATAGGGAATGGATAAAATCCTCACCTTCTCTGGTGGCGCAATGGATTAGTGCCATAGCCACTTCAGTACAAGTTCGATTCCCACCCCAGAGGTGAGCCACATGGCACAGCAGACCTCTCCTGACCCACCCGCTGCTCCCCTCAGCAGTGTACTTCATTGATCTGCCTGTGCTGCTCCCCACTCTGTCCCTGGGGAAGCCTCTCACTGCACCTGTGCCTCTGGCTTGTACCCCTGTTCTGTTTACATAAATAAATAAATCTTTTTTTAAAATCTTCACTATCTTGGTTTCCATACTCAGTTATCAAGCTATATTGATCTCTTTCTCCTACAGGCATTTATTCATAAGAGGGAATCTCATTTTTCTTGAACGCTATAGATACAGTTCTGAAAACAACATAAGGAAGAGAAGAAAAGATAATTATCCTTCCTGTCTCTGTAAGTCTATAAACAGTAAATGATTCTGACTTCTAAAACATACTCACAGAAGGTTTGGGAATAAACAATTCTCACTAGAAAGGCATCATGGCAGGAACGGAAATTTATTGGCTTTTACTCTCCACATGTCTAATGTGTCAGTTATTGTTTATGGTTACTTTCAACTTACTTTATTATGGCATGGGATGAAAACACTTCGATTTAATAACTCAATGCAGGGAGCACAATCATGCTCAGTGCAATTCCTGACAGGTCTTCTCGTTGATACTTCAAATGATTTCTCAATTTCCCAGCTCTCAATAAATAATTCTATGTCTTCCATATTTGTGATTATTGTGCCATTCTGCATCCTTAGGTCATCATCTGGGTCTTCATTACAAATTCCTAGAAAAATATGTGACATTGAGAAGGAAATAACTTCACTTAAACTAAATATAGGCAATATAAATGTCACCTTAACAACTGATTTTAAATGGATGAATAATTTACTGAATGAGGTGCCAGATTTGCACCTTTTAAACAGTGATGGATTTTTTTAAATTGCATACTAATTATTTGATTAAAATAATACCAATCTGTCTTATTCAGGCAAGAAAGAAACCATGATCTTAGAAGTCAAGATGTGACGAGATCACAGAAAATGAAGAAAGAGGAAACTGATTCTGCATAACTCCATATACTACCACCTTCTAAGTAAAGAACTAGCTCTTGACTGGGAATGTAGACATTTGGTGACTACCTTCTATATAGCCATTCCCCTAGAAAAATCTACCTGAAAACATTATATATACATATATTTTGCCTTTCAGAAACTGCCCTGCACATCACCTGATACATGACACAGCTCTCAGAGGCAGAGTCCTGACTGGCATGACTGTAGGCCCCTGCATTAATAACAATTACAAGTAACCCAGGCATGTTTCAGTCAGCTGTGGGGGTCATCTAGACACATGGATCTATCCTATATTAGGATAACCGTTGCTAACCACAGGAATTGAACTGGGAATTTGAGATCACAGACAACTTTCCTTCCTTGGGACAACATGGGCGATAGGTGGCGCAGTGGGCTAAAACTCAGCACTGCAAGCAAGTCACTGCCACCTCAGTCAGTGCACGTTCGATCCCCACCCCAGAGATGATCCACAGTGCCGTGGCAGACCTCTCCTGACCTGCTGCTGTCCTCAGCAATGTACTTTGTCAGTTGACCTGTTCTGCTCCACTCTATTCTGGTGAATCCTCTTACCATCCCTGAACCTATGGTCTGTACCCCAGTTCTGTATGAATAAATAAATAAATCGTTTAAAAAAATGGCTGATGTCTCTGATGTTTTGACCTTCTCTAGCACTCAGCTTATCTTCAAAATGGCCAAAGTGAAAATGGAGAGCCTATTTTCATACAGTGAATTCCAGAGCCAAGAGAAGTACACCTTCCCTCAACCCCACCTACCCTCAATACATAATTTCTCTAAATTCTTCAGGCTCCTGATGTAAAGTATGTTCACTGAACTTTTTGTCATATATCAAATCTTCATTCTTGAGCAGATCCCTTAAGATCAATAAAGGCTGCTGCTGCCATAGTTGCCTTATCATTATAAAATGCACAGGGGACTGAGTGCAAGGCAAAAAATAAAGTTCAAGTTAAGTGAACCATACTGTAAAGCAGCTACTGTTTAAGCCTAAACACTTCTGGAGGAAAGCAACTGCTAGTAAAATTTATTTGTATTACAATGCCAGCCACCACCCCATCTGCAGGCTTCAGAGTACTGTGAAGAAAAGGGGGTGATGCTGACCTCCCCATCCAGTCTGTGTGCTCACTCATACTGGCCACATTCTTGCTTGCTGCTTTTATCCAACACCTAGTCTAGCAGCCCTCACAGCATGGGGTTCTTCACAAAGCATTGTTCTCCCACTGGGGGTGGGGGTGGAATTTAAGGGGTAATCACTGGGGAGCAGAAAAATCATCCAGTTCCTTCTTTACAGTGACTAAGCATCTATAGTTAAGAATCCAATTAGCAGAGTGTCTGTCTCCATAAAGTACATATGGACATTAAAGGAAGAAAAAACAAAACATGAAAATCTAGCAGAAATCATAGCACCCAGGTGATAAATCAAAGGAGAAAATATGCATTCTAAAATCCTATGAGGGCCTCTCTCTGGTGGCACAAGGGGTTAAACCACAGCACTGTGAAGCTCTCCATAGCCACTGCACCCACCAGTTACAGACCCAGCCAAGGAGGTGACCAATGTGGCAGACCTCTCCTGACATACCCACTGCTCCCCTCAGCAGTTATTTCAGTCAGTCTGCCTGTTCTGCTCCCCACTGTCTCTGGTGAATCCTCTCACCCCCTGAAACTCTGACCTGTACCACAGTTCTTGTATGCAGAAATAAATAAATCTTAAAAAAAAAAAAAACAAGTTATTTACTCCTTTAAACTTTTTATATCTCTTTTTTGTCACAAACATTAACAGCAATACCTACTTAATAGGGCCACTGTTAGAATTAAAGGAGTTACAGTTTACGTACTGTGCCTGACACCTCATTAATGCTTCATAAAGATGAACTAAAAGAAACATAACACAGGATTACAGAAATAGTGGCAAGCCTATATTTCTACAAAATACTCAAATTGAGCTGTAATTTCATGCTTCTTAGCTCATTTACTGAAAACGATGGCTTCTTTAAACATTCAGATAGGTAACTGAAATTAACATCATATCTCAAAGCCATACAGTGGGGTAACAGGAGTCAAAACAGTATAAAGTGAATAAGAAGAAAAAAGAAAAGAAGAAGCAAAAAATATTGGAGAAAAATGCTCACCACAAAGTCCTTCTGTGTAAGATGACAAATTAAATTGAGAGCCAAAATGAATGTCTATGATTCCTGTAAGATGAGCCCACTTTATGATTAGTCCAGCTGGCGTGGTAATTACGTACATCGTACCAGAATCCTCAATAAACAGGTCTTGATTTGAAAAGGGTAAAGGTACAACGACAGAATCTACTTCCACCTAAAAGAACATAATGCATTTATACGTTAGAAAAGTTTAATATTAAATACATGCTCTTTAAAATTAGAATTCAGATCATTACATTTCTTCTGATTTAATATAAAGTATTTATCTGTGCTGTGACTATTTTTCATAATTTCTAAGCTTTTACTAGTTCACTGTGTGTCTTGCTACATTTTTTTGTTTTAACTCCACTGCTTTTTACTTTCTTCAAAACTTAACTTTTTCTATTATGTATAGTTTTCTGTCTGTTTCTTTTAATATTTGCTGATCAGACCAGTACCTTCTAATATAAATCTAAGATAATAAAGTTATTTCAGAATGCTTTCTTTAATCTGGAACCTTCTCTGTATAGATCAGTTTGTAAATATAATGGTCTTATCAATGATGTGTCAAACCAGGTAAAGATTCCCAGATAGGCCCTCCCTGGTGGCGCAGCGGGCTAAAGCACAGCACTGAGAAGCTAAAGCCACTTCCTCATGAGTTCGATTCCCGCCTGCCCCAGAGGTGACCACATGGCTTGGCAGACCTCTCCTGACCCGCCCACTGCCCCCCTCAGCAGTGTACTTCGTCAATCTGCCTGTTCTGCTCCCCACTCTGTCTCTGGTGAAGCCTCTCACCGCCCCTGAGCCTCTGGCCTGTACCCCAGTTCTGTATACGCAAATAAATAAATCTTCAAAAAAAATTAAAAAAAAAAAAGATTCCCAGATAGTCAACTTCCTATGTTTGAATGGGATTCCAGACTGTATTTTCAGCATTGAATTCTTGATAAGACAAATATAGGCAGTCCAAGGGTTATATTATAATAGTTATTTAAATAATGACAATGACATGGAAATATCAGCAATAACCAGCAGTAAATTTGTAGAAGTTATTCCTGTCTAACTATCAATTTCTCATCCTTTTGTCTTTCTTATACTACCACAAAAACGCTGAAACATCCTGCTTGCCCGGTTAATTTCTCTTCATTCTTTAAGCTTTATCTTTACTGTCATTTCATCCAAAAATATCTATTAACCCTTCCGCATTCAGTGACTTTTCTGTTTCCATTAAAGGTTGGTCATAACTATTACAGGACATCTTCTGCTTTCTGGTCAGCAGATCATTACATCTGTACTCCCCAAACAACTATACATTACTTGAGATCAGAGTCTGTGTCATTTTGTTATTTAAAGCCTCACTAAATGATATTTCAGATAATTACTTTTGAACTGATTAGGAATATATGACAAGGCCTGAGTTCAATTTGAGACAAAAATAAACCTTTTGCCCAAATGCTCCCATTTATAGCACTGAGAGGTGTGTGTCTAAATCAGTTTCCCAGCTGCTCCCCATCAATATTTTAACTTCATTAAAATCAAAGGTCAATGCAAACGCTATCATCTAAAAAAGTCCCTCATTCATCTTACTAACATATATTTTTAACTTTTACTTAAAATTAAACTTTCTAACACCTAACTATATTTAAGGATCTTTTTAATATTGCTTCCAATTTAGAATCCATTTTTCAATGTCAATGTAATTTCTTTCAGAAGAACATGTCAGTCATTTAGAGAAAATGTTTTACACATAATTTTCTTTTGTTTTTCAAAAAATCATTTAGATCTGAGTGAAACATTGAGCTTGTATAACTCACTCCTCACTAGTAAGTGTATGTTTTTTCTTCTAAAAGTCAAATGGCCTTTCCATATTTTAAAATGTATTTAATACTTTATAATACATTGCTTTTCTTCAGTGTTTTCAATAAACTTAAATATCCCTTGTTATTTTTCTAATTCTAGGTATTACTTATCGACCAAAAGTTAATAGGATCGCAATTACTCCTTCCTTAGTTCCTCTCTCATCAATCTTTACTCTGCTATCTGGAGTTCCTATCTATGCTACTATCCACACTATTATGCTTCCTCTTTTGCTCATTATTTCCACTTTGTCTACTCTAAAACACTAATGTTAACCCTACACTAAGAAATTTGGCCACTGATATTATCCAGGGAAGCTTTAGCATATTTAATATGAAGTATTTGCAAGAACTATTGAAAATACAAGAAATATAAGACACTAATTTTTGAACTATTCATGAAAAGAATTACTAGACATCACAACAATAAAACTCCACTGATAAGTTTAACCTCTTTTTGGAAATAATTACATTTGTATCATTTCTTACTTTCATCTAACATAAGAATATTTTTAGACTCTGTGTTCTTACCTTTCTTGCTAAGCGATTGACAATTATTTTATGTATAGATGTTGTCAAATTTAACTTCTTAAAACAAAGTCCAGAGATTCGTCCAGGAGAAGCCTTGATTTAAAAGTAAAAATTCTATGAAGTTAACATAATTTTAACAATAACCAGAAGGAATTTATTAAATGTACTGCAAATACTTACTAGCTTCTTAAATGGGTTTCCATTCTGTAAAAAAAAAAAAAAAAAGTATCAACAAAAAATAAAAACCTTTAAATAATGTATCACTTGACTTTTGTAAAATACTATTTGAATGAATATGACATGCCTCCAAATAATTTCACATGAAAAATTTTTGGTTTAAGTATCAAAAGATTAATCTCAGTTTGTTCTTTAAAAATGTTATTTTGAGAATACCTAATGTTGCAAAAAAAATGAACTACAGATTATGAAGAAATAGCAAAAGAATGGAATATGGCCTACCTGATTCATTAAACATCTTTCAATATGAGCCACTATAACTTCCCCAGGAATTCTTACTAAGATATAAGAAGCCATACTATATAATGCTGCATTGTTGCCATCAAACGTAATGATGCTCAGCTCGGACAACATGGAACACCGGCCTAAAATGAGTGGTGGAGAATGGATGTAGTTTATTAGTGAATGAATGGTATTTGCAGCGATAACTACTTTTTCAAAATTCAAAACTCATTGCTTTTTTTTTTTTTTTACTTTTTAATTAAGATAACAATGGTTTACTGCACTATATGAGGTACAAGGGTATAGGGTCAATGCATTTCACCTCACCACCATCACCAAGTATCACTGGTCAAAACCACACCGAGATACCACCTCATACCGGTGAGAACAACCCAGTAAAAACAAAACACAGAAACAATAAATGTTGGTAAGGATGTGGAGAAAATGCTTTTTTTTTCACCATTTAAAAAAAATTTATATAAAATTTTTTATATAATTCTGCATTTTGTACATTTTTTTAAAAGATTTATTTTATTATTTATTCATACAGAACTGGGGTACAGGCCAGAGATGCGGAGGGTGAGAGGATTCACCAGGGACAGAGTGGGGAGCAGAACAGGCAGATCAACGAAGTACAGTGCTGAGGGGAGCAGCGGGCGGGTCAGGAGAGGTCTGCCACGCCATGTGGTCACCTCCGGGCAAGCCGGAAACCAAACCAAGAAGAAAGAGCCTTTAGCTTCTCAGTGCGGTGCTTTAACCCGCTGCGCCACCAGGGAGGGCCCCATTTTGTACATTTTTTAACATCAGTTGTAATCCCTGTGGACTTCCCACCACCTCTTCACCATGTGCCATCACCATAGTCCCATGTGCTCTTCCCACCCCAATTTTGATCATGTTCTCCTCTCCTCCCCAGTAGAATCTCTCTGGTTTCACTCAAGGTAGGATTGTAAGGGAGCAGAAAAAATAAATAAATAAAAATAAATATGTATATGTGTGTATATATATATATATACACACACACATACACACACACACACACACACATATATATACACACACATACAAACACACACATATAGTAACTGTAATGAAGTAAAAAAGATGCTGCTCTCTTAAAAATACTTTTACAGGCCCTCCCTGGTGGCACAACAGGTTAGGATGCAGCACTGCAAGCGAGCTGCAGCCGCTTCAGTCTGAGTTCGATTCCCTGAACCGGAGGTGATCTACATGTCCCACAGACTTCTCCTTAACCGCTTGCCGCTCCCCTAAGCAGTATACTTCGACAGTCTGCCTCACTCTGTCTCTGGTGAAGCTTCTCACCACCCCTGCAGCTCTGGCTTGTACCCCAATTTTGTGTGAATAAATAAATCTTAAAAAAAAATTACTTCTACATTAGTCTTACTATGTTTGATAAGAAATGACTCTAAAAACAGAAATCATAAGTCAAATGGAAAAAAATTCAACAGTAACTTTACTTTAATGAGATGGCAATTGAAAAAAAAAACATAACTTTCCTTGAATAAAAATGGATTGTCATGTAAGAAATGCAAACTTACAAGGACATTCCCATTCAGGGCAACAGATATCACTGTTCACCTGAACAGGCCTTCCACGGAAACCACAGTCAGGCATTTCCAAATCCCTTGGGCAATTAAGAGACCAGTTGAATAATGTCCATTCCATGTTAAGGCATATGTATTGACTACAATTGTAAACAGGATCAAACTGTGGAGGCTGTTAATAAAAATAAAGTTAGGGTTTTTTTTTTTTCCAATTTTCCATCCATTTTCAATATTTGTTTAAATTTCCCAATCACATTACCCATGGCATTTATTTCTCAAATCTAAATATTTTTAAGCATAACTAAATTTTCACTAAAACTTTTTGTTGCTGTAGCCTCTCCAGTATAGTCAATATGAACTTCATTTAAGCTTTACCTTAACGATGGTTTGATAGCAGAGTGGCCCAAACAAATTTGCTCAAAATTCTGAGCAAATGTAAGCCTTACACTAATTGTCTAGATCATGCTTATAAGCTGACTTGTAAAGTGAAATCAATTTTTTTATGTCATAGAGCTAGCAGATGTTTACTTCTGTTACTATCATTTAAAAAATAAAACTTAATACCATTCAAATAATTCATTAAAAAAAATCATGTGAGATTGGTTTGACAGAACCTATGTAGAATCACTAGAAATTAATTTTATATCTAGCTCACAATATGGCATTTAGTAGCTTCCTGGTAAATTTTTTTTAATGTTTGACTTACATAGAATCCTACATTAAAATCCTGTATTTAAGAAACAAACTTAACACCTCATTTAATTTTGCTTGTTTTTCTTACTGTGACCACAATCTAAATAATAGGAGGGGAAAAATGGGGTCTTCCAACATCCAACTAATTCTCTGCATCCTTTGCTATTCATCCATTAAATTGCCCTCTCTCTCCTAATTAGGTTGTAACTCAGTGTGGTAAACTGGATTCCCCTTGGATTTAAACAGAACTTTATAATTTTCAAATACAATTATAGCCATCTCAAAAATAAAAAAAGAAATGCCTGAATCAGTTAAGAAAATACAATCACTAAAGTGCAAAGCATATAGTTATCTTTTAGCAAAAATAAACTATAGAATATAGCAAAAAGAAGTTTTATAATACATCATAGCCATGCAGAAACTGAACAGCCATTATAAGGATTTGAGCACTAATTGGAACATATTACCAGCCATACCTCACATTCCAAACCTGTTGTCGGGGTTGGAGTTAGCATGTCAAATACAGTGACCTCTGATGGTGTAATAATCACTTCTGGAGCTGTTAAAAATTAAGATGTCCTCTCCATTAGTAGGATGGTGTCTACCAGGTATGTAATTCATAAGCAGGGGGAAAATTGGCCTACATATTTTATAGAGGTTATTTCATTGACTCCCCATCACAGCCCTCGTAAATAAATAATACTATTGCCATTTTACAAACAAAGAAGCTAAGGTGTAAAGAAGGGAACAGTAAGTAAGTATCAGAGACAGAATTCAAACTCAATAATTCTGATTCCAAGTCCTGGCTTTTAGTTACCACAGTGCACATATATTCACTGTCTTACTGCTATCATAATTATTCTTAAATAGGAAAAAAAAATTAAAGGTATCACAAAAGGTAGTTCAGGAGTGACAAATGTTGACGTGGTAAGGCTGATTTATACAAGAAGTAAGGCTGATTTTAGATATAAGGATAGCTTTCTTGCACATGAGGGTTATAGTGTGCAACTCATTTACCTATGTATTGGTTGTGATGGTTTTATATGTTTGAAATACATATTAAATACTGGTTTGGGTATTAAAGAATTCAAAGAGATAGATTACAATGTAGAAGAAACAACAGACTAAATCCTGGATGTTAGGATGTGCAATGTTAATCACAGCCTATTGACCCCATAGATTAAATGGTATAGGGAAAGCGACTCTTGACCCGCCCAAGATTTTTTTAAACTACATCATTTCACCGATGCCTAAACTTTCATAGCATTAGATAAATTCTTTATCTTTACCAGAGTAAAAACAAGACCTCTCTCAGAGAGTGTTTTTGAGGATTAAATGTATGCATATCCTTTAGTCCAATACTTTATGCATAGTTAGTACATAATAAATGGTAACTTATAAGAATGGTGGTAATAGCGATGGGTGTAGTGAGGCTATTATTTTGAAAATGTCATAGGTCTACTAAAAACTTTGTGATTCACTCGTGCCTTCAAGGAAAAGTCCAGATTTTTTCCATGGACCCTTTGTGATGTGGCCCCTAATGACCTCTCTCACATCTCAGGGCAGCTAGTGCAGTTCCCCTCATGTTACACACATAGGACTCAATGAGCTCCCTGAAGTCTCCGTGTGACATGTTTTCTCTCTGCTACAGGCCTTTGCTCATGTTTCCTCTTCTAGTTGAAGCACACTTCCTCGTCTTCAGTGACAAACCGCCAAAATAAGTACAAGACCGCCCTCCACACCTGCTTACTGTTTATTCCCACCCTTGTTGCAAGATCACTTTAAGGTATGCACCATGAGCTGTTTCAGGGTGGGAGTTATGACTTGGTCCCCTCAGTGCCAAGACAGTGCCTGGCTGTGTTGATACTCACTTGAAGCTTGACAAATAAGTTAAATGATTATCTATCTGAACTTTTATCAATTATAATCCCAGGAGAAGTAGTACATTAAATGTGACAAGCTTCACTGTGTGGATGTAGTAAATGGTTTTCTAAGCCAGGTTTCACAGCATGAGAGAAGAGTGTGGTCCACCTGCTGTTGGGACTGCGCTGGAACCAAGTCTCCTCAACAGAGACTTCATTTGCATGAACATCTCTTAAGAGTCAACCTATCATTGTGAAAGTTGAAGCAAAATTTAATAAAACCTAAACTCGAGGCAAAAGTGTAAAGGAAGTCCTCATCTATACTCACAGAAATGGACACAGAGGCACACTACAAGCCCAAGCCTTGCAGAAGGGTGGCATGCTGAGCCAGGAACTTGCGACTTAATGAAACAAAGAGCTCCCTGGGAGTTCTAATCTTTGGGATAGTAGTTGTTTTAAGAGCTGCCAAGATTTCAATTACATATGCTAATTTTCGTATCTCACATGAACATGACCAGAGATTGCTTACCTGGTGGAATTAATGCAGGTTCTGTGGGAAGCAGAGGCACGCCTGCAAAGAAACAAAGGTGCTCTTCCTTAATCTGTTTTGCAGAAAGGGAGACTCACATATTTCATATCATGATTTTCAGCTTCAAAGAAATGTTTGGGGAGAGAGAACGGAGGGGTAATGTTGAGGGAAGATTTATGTGGTTTAGAAAGTAGTTCGGAACAAAAAAACTAATGAAGGGATATTGAAGAAAAGTCAATTGAAAACTTACCTACCATAGACTTGAAAGATTCAGGAAGGGAGGGATAAGGTAGAGTAAAGTGGGACGGAGGCAGGGGTAAAAATGAGGAGCAAAGTAAGATGTACTATTGTGGAAGATTATGGGTGCTCTGATGGTGGGGGAGGTATGGTGACAATAAAAAATTGTCTAGCTAAAACTTTTCTTTGCAACCATTTGCTATCATAGAGGGGAAATAGAAATGTTTCACTTCTCAGAGTAAATTAAGTAAGATTCACACTTACAGTCTCCCGGATAAACACATTTGAGGGTGACCTCATCCAGGATCATATTTTTAGGACAATAGGGCAAGCATCCTTCAACCCTTTACATAAGAAGAAAATCAAAGTTAAAATTATATTTATATTGAAAGTATAAAGATTATACTGTATTTAATTTATGTGACTAGGTTATATTATTCCTAAAATTCTTCTGTTCTCCTTGTGAAATAAAACAGAAGAGCCATTCGCTAACACCCAGCCATACCTCATTATACAAGCTAGCATATAATAAAGAGATCTCATCATGATTCGTATTCTGAACACAGAGTACTCAAAACATACAATTATGTGTAAGACATACAAGACCAAGTTCTGTATAAATCAGTAGAAATGCAGAAGAATCTTTATTGTGATGTTAATCAATATTTATTGTATTTCTAACTTTCCACTCCTATACTCCTTGGACTCAAGCATGCTCTTTGAAAATTCATACTTTAAAGATGTTTCTATGACAAAATTAGAATCTTTGGTATTGCCACTACTATTGAATCTTAAAACCCACTAGAAAATTCCTAGAAATCTTGGAGTTGCTCTTCTGTGACAAAAGGAGGGTTTAGGGCAAATGCTACAATTCTAAGAGCTCCATGTACAATGCTTTGGGAGTCTGTGAGTCTACAGAGACTGGATGTCGACACACAAGATGTATGACTTTCTATGCATGGCACAAAAGCAAAGCAAGGGTCCCAGAATTCAGGAAGCCATGCACTTGAGCATTGTGGACAAAGACAGGAGTGACCATGCAGAATATTTTTCTTCGAAGAGAATGACGTCAAAATAATGACCTAGGTGAGGTTGCACATTCCTTCTATTCCATTTGGGGCTCAGAGTTCACTTAATTCTGATGGAATGAAAATAAATATAATCCTTCATGTGCAGCTAGGTTTAATTAGGTTCATACATAATAGCAAAAACTAATGCTATTATTGTTACAAAGGGTTTATTTATCTGTCTCTTAAATACATTAGGAAGATTAAATAATATTTTTAATTTTAAAGAATTTCTAATTATTTCATCTATAAAGTACAAATTAAACCAGAAATACATGAGGTCTCATTTAATTCCTGATGTAAATGAACTTAACACTGAAGTATTGCCATCAGCAAGCACTTATTCAAAGAGAAACTAAATAATATTCCTTAAAGAACAAGAAAAGCTAACTTTTCCTTTACCATAACATAAACCGTTTAGTATAAAATTATTTATTTTACTTAAAAATTTGAATAACTAAACTTTAATCAGTATACGATAAATGTATTCCACGCTAAGCTTTGCAGGCATCAGTCACTGAGTTTGAGTCACTTGGCTCCTGTTGGGAGCCAAGAGGAGGAAATGATATTTCTGTTCACTTTCTTAAAAGGGAAAAAGTCTTTGGCATTCATCATTAGACCTCCACACAAACACTCTGATAAACTATTTCCCAACTCTTTGTATAGCCATAATAAGGAAGGGAAGCAACAGGGCCCCCATAGTGTGTAAAGTGGTCCCAGTTTTAAGGAAAACAATATGAAGTTTCTGTAAAAAAAAGGAATATAGGTCTATCATATGATATCGTATTTCTACTCCTAAATATATCTCTGGAAGAAAACAAAAACTGTATGACAAAAAGATACACGCACCCCTATGTTCATTGTAGCATTATTTACAATAGCCTACAATAGCCACGATATGGAAATCTAAATGCCAGTTTGCTGGATGGACGGATGATTGGATAGAGAAGAAATATGCATGTGTAATGAAATACACTGTTAAAAAAAACTATAAAATACTATAAGTCGTGAATTCTATAAAAAAAATACTATAAAAAAAGAAAGTAAAATGTTGCCATTTGCAACAGGGATGAAACTAAAAGGGTAATTATAAGCACAATAAGTAAGAAAGAGAAAGAAGTACTAGATGATCTCACTCATATGTGAAATATAAAGAGAGCAAAGGAATTGATAAAATCAAGCCAAAACAAACTTTTATATTTTGACATTTGTCAAAGGATGGAGGGTGGGGTGGAGGGCTGCAGGAAGAGCAATAGCTAGAGGTGACCCATGGGCTATAATGGAAAGTGCTGGAACTTTGGTTAAGTGGTAGTATACATTTGAAAAGGTGTGAGCTTGTACTCTTAAAACACATACTGTGCTATCAACTGAAGTTATTCCATTAAAAAACAAAGTTAAAAAAAAAACATATAATCCAGAATCTGTTCACCTCTCTCTTCATGGTCACTGTCTAACCACTGCCCCTCATGTCTTGTCTGTATTTCTGCCCACCTTTGTCCTTCGCATATCCAACAGTCCATACTCAGTATATCAGCCAAAGGAAACTTGAAGACATAAGTCAGATTTTGCCACTTCTCTGCCCAAAATATAGTATGGCTTTACTCAAGAAGAAAAGACCTTTCAGTGAGGTAAAAGGCCTTATATAAATTGTCCACCACTATGCTTATCTGACTTCATTTTTCACTTTGCTCCAATTCACTGAACTCCTTGCTCATGTTCAAACATGCCTACTGAATTCCTACCCCAGGACTTTTGAACTGCCCTCAGATTAAACAGGGACATTGCCAGTTCCCTCACTTCCTTCAGATCCCTGACTAGATATCATCTGGTTAGTTTGTTCTTCCCTGGCCACTCCATGGTAATTTGCAAACACACACAAATATCTTAGGCTCCCTAACTTCCTTACCTTCTTTTTTTTTCCCAAAATACATTTCACAATATATTGTATTTATATTTACATTTGTATTTCCTTTTAGAATCCAACAAGATAAAATGTTCTCAAGAGCCAAATACTTTCTCTATTTTGTTTAGTACTGTATCTCCAGGAGCTGGAAGAATTCCTGGCACATAGCAGACCCTTAATCACAACGGCTTGAACATAAGGAAACAAATTCATAAATAAGTAAATAGCACATACAAATTATTCTTGACAGTGTTTTTAATCTAAAATATTCACTGAGCACAGCATCAGTTAATATGGGAATTTGCTCATTTAATGGTTAAAAGGACTTACGGTGGAAGAAATTTACATGCTAGTGCTTCAGGGTCACTACAGGTTTTGAAGCAGGGAGTGGCACAAGGTTCATATCTCCATTCACACATCCTCCTGTACGGAACTGCTGCTTGAATTTCTAGGGAAAACAAAATTTAGACTGCGTATATTTTCAAAGTACAATTTGAAAATGATTTATGATAAATAACTTTCTAGTATTTGAACACTTTTTGATCATAATGCTGTGGAAAAGACAAGGCTGGTAGATAGAAGCATTGTAATTGCTTGATCATCAAAGCATTTCATGCTCAGTTTCAATATCTAAAATATTAGTTTGGCTTCCAAAGATTTTGAAAAGCAAGTTGTTAGAGAAAACCAAGAAGAGTTCAAAATTATTTTCTCCTATTGTATGATTACTGAGCTCTCATTGATCTAAATACCATAATAGCAACAAACACTTGCTTGGAATTTTATTTTTGCAAGTAATTTTATGTTCATTATTCTATTTTAACCTTACAACTTCTGATTTGGTATTAGTTTTATTTTACAAATAAAGAAATGGGGCCCTCCCTGGTGGCGCAGTGGGTTAAAACACAGCACTAAGAAGCTAAAGCCACTTCCACATGAGTTCGATGCCAGCCTGCCCCGGAGGTGACCACATGGCGTGGCAGACCTCTCCTGACCCGCCC
>NW_004567105.1:24785021-24810463 GCF_000260355.1 Condylura cristata
AAAAAAAAAAAAAAAAAAATACAGGAGTGGATTCTAACATTCTAACAGCTCATTTTTATAGTTGTAAACCTTCCTAGTTGAGTATTTTTCTCTTGCAAATTCTTCCAATAAGCTCCTCTTCCCATATTATCAACGAGTTCTTCTGAGGTAGTCCAGTCTAACTCTTAAGAGAACTCAGTAAGGAAGAGAAAGAAAAATAGGTATGAGAAGAAAAATAAGACTTTGTGGTAAACATCTGTGTATCTAGAGATTAGAGCAGATGGCTGAGGTCATGGTTACTGACAAGAGTATGCGTTCCCAGACCAGAATAGGCAACTGGCATCGCTCAGATTAAAAAATCCCACAAAGATCAGTTTCTGACATTTTGGTGAGGCCACTGACTGCAATTGTCCAACGCCGAAGGTGGACTGCTGGGTCTTTTTTTAATGCAGCTGATTTCTAGATTAGAGGGTTAGTAGCAGCTTTGTGAAATTCAACTTTTAAGTAAATTCAACTTAAAATATGACATCTAATTGATATCTGGGCATGTCAGTGATTTTCTTTTCTGAGTGCAAGAGCTATTCAGTAGGTAAAAATTTAAAGCTTAACTAGAACATTCTAAAACCCAAAATGTTCAAGATTTACAGAAATTTATCCACGACAAAAAAGACAAATGATTAGCTCCCTTTAACTGATTTAGAAGAGTTGGTTAGAAAAAACAATTTGTTTGGGAAGAGATATTAAATTCTTAGTGTTTGAAAATAAAAGATAGCTCTTAAATGTTGGATGAAGCAGAGAGGATTCTTCTCTGAAACAGAAAATCCAAAAGCCATAGAAGTGTAATGTTCTCTAGAGAGAAGATCAAACTTCTGTTGAAACAGGCAAATCTTCCAGAGGTTAGTGGAATCAGACACCCTAGTGTTCAAAGGACAGAGATAAACATGTCTTTATCCCTAAGAAAAGGGATATTATTGGGAAGTTACCTTTCCAAGAAAGAAAAAAATAGATAAACACTAGACAGTGATGAGGTAAAGGTGAGCTCTATTTCCAAAGTTCAGAGGTCAGAGAAAGAATTGGGACAACAATAAAAATTTAAGATTGCTCTAAGAAATTTTTTCCATAGTAAGTTATATAATACAATATGTTGTTATATTCCATAAACCCATCTATAATAACCCATTTATAGGTGCCTAAAGTATCAGATATTTTAAGAAATTTACTCAAGGTCATATAACTATATATTTACACACAAAGATTGAAAAATTAAAACCAAGCAAATAATCTACCATTATGTAAATTATCGAATTACTCTCTTTTTTAAGATCTCAGGAAACATACCTTCTATGCTGAAGCTACTTGCATGCTTAAATTCTTCAGAATCATCATACTTTGATGCTTTGACACTAGAGTCTGTGAATATGATGAAAAAGCCTTTCTTGCTGTATAATTCAAAAGCACTGTAACCAGGAATCCAGAGGCCTTGGTGGTGGAAAAATGTGGCTCTCCGACGAAAGGCTGAATTTGCCTCCCACAGTTCCAAACTAAGAGTGTCATCATCATGGACATAGAGAAAGTAGTTTGGCCTTTCAGCAGATTCCATGGAAATAAGTGTCAAGGCTGTAAAGGAGAGCAGAGTATTTAATGACTCCTTAGGGCCTCTGGGGAAGGCAGGTCATCCACACTGGCATTATACAATGTACCAATGTACGTAGAAGGCTGACAAAAAGATCTGTGCAGTTACCATACATAATTAATGCCGATCTAAAAAATACCAGAAATGAATTAAAAGACTGCTGAAGGAAAAAGTAGCAATTTGTAAAAAGATTTATTTAATTATGCTAACAGAACTAGGGTACAGGCCAGAGGTGTGGTTGAGTGAAAGGATTTACCAGAGAAAGAGTGGAGAACAGAACAGGCAGATCTACTGAGATACACTGCTGAGGGGAGCAGCGGGTAGGTCAGGAGAGGTCTGCCATGCCATGTGGGTCAGCTCTTTGGCCAGGGATCGAACTTGTGCTGCAGTGGCTTCTGAGGGCTTCACAGTGCGGTGCTTTAACCCACTGTGCCACAAGGAGGGCCCCAAAGTACCATTTTAGTGAAATGAGTAACAGTGACAATTCCCCCCAAATCAATATTTGATGAGTTCTAGTTTCTAAATAATTTATCATCTCTTTAGGGAAAAAAAAGAAGTAGCATCTTAAGCACCCAGAATGTACAATTTCATACAAAGAACTCAATGATTAATTGGACACATATTTGTGTGTATGCTTTTAACATTTTCAAAAGCACAAAATCTACAAATGACTAAGAGTGCTAGAAAAATAAGTACATAGAGAAACAGATCAATTTAGGCACATACCTCCTTCTCAATATCAACAAATATTGTAAGTGATTTTAGCTCATTAGAAAAAGATTCTTAACATTATTGCCCATTTCCCAAAAGAAGATCAAATGGCTAATGAATAAATACAATGCATTTGAAATGTATCTTTTTTTTGTTTATTACCTTAAAAGTTCATCTTCTATTTGTAAAACCCATTATTTGATTTAGTTTCTTTAGGTCTTAATTTCCTAATTCAAATTCATTAGGAATTTATATTTAAAATATCAGTTATTATAAACCATAAAATGAAAAACTCAAACCCAATATGTAATTCCAAAGGTGTTTATTGTGTCCTAGAAACATGTGAGTTCCTCTGCTGAGTATTGAGAGGTGCAAAAAGAATAAAAGAAACCTTGATATGATGAATCTATGCAGGCATGTATGAATTTGTGTGTATCTACATATATATATATATATATATAATGTTGTGTATATATGTTAAATATAAACATAAAATTAGAACCTCAAACTTGGTGAATGTTTTCATAGACTAAATTGAGTCAAAGAAGTTATTACAAGAAAGAAGGAATTTAGTCCAACTGGAGAATCAAGAGATTTCTCAAGGCATTTTCATTCATTGTATAAATATTTCCTAAGCTTACAGGACACACCATGTGTGCCTGAGTAGGGTTAATATAGCAACTGTTAGCCTGGCTAACTATAACACACACCTAGACTCTACTTTATATTCTTGAATACTTAGCTTCTTTGATACTAAATCACAAGTTTTACCTTTATTTTAACATGGTGGTAAATTTCTCAAATGTTAGTTATCTGTAAACTATTTTTCAAAAATTTTTAATTAAGTTCTATACTACTACATAAACATAAACTGTGCTTTCTTTAATGCAAAAATCTCAATAAAATAATTGCAATTATGATATATATAATAACTGATAAAAAGTGTTATAAGCAAAATAGTTAGCTGATTCAATCCCAGTGACATATTTGATTCTATATTCTTTATGGTATATAGGGACATGTCACCAGTGTATTAGATTAATAGTCACTTCTTGAATGAAAAAAAAAATGGAAATGGAAAAGAATTCTCATTTTCAAGGGTACTCACATGATGTCTTCTCTTTAAAAAGGCCTGGAGTGATCATAAAATTAAAAAATAAATTGCCATGAATACCACTGCTTGGTAAAGAGAAAATGCTTCTACTGGTCACGTTGGCCCCCAGAACTAGGCCACTCTGTCCATAATTTGCCAGCATATATGGTCCTTCTCCAAGCCCTAATTAAATCCAAATAGGAGAATGATAAGTTTGTAGAGAGTATTATTTCAAACTGTCATTTCAATGGAAAACATTTTAAAAACAGAAAACACTCCAAAAATTTTTGAGCATTTAAAGGCCTATTAATAAATAAAATAACTGAACTTTATTTCAAAATAATATGATGATTTGGAATATAATTATTCCTCATGTGAGCCTGGAAGCAATGGACTCCCTGCTGTTGTTACAATGTATACCATATATTATACACAGTATTTTCTTATGAGGACAAATCAACAACCAAAGAAAACTATGTCCTTCCTCTCTACCATCTACTGGCTCACTATATAGGAAAGACAAAAGAAACATAAACTTCCAAGTTACAAATATACTTCAATTCATAAATATACTAATGTATATAAATAGGTAACTAAATTACAATTAAGTAGAAAAATATGAAAATTATGATGAGGTACAAATCAAAATGAAGTGAAACTAAAATTTAAGGTTCTTGAACACCCTCACAGGCGTTCAACATAACAATAGCACAGGTAAAAACAGACAACTAAACACAATCTCTCCCTAACTGCCTAAGTCCCTATTTACAGCAACCTTGGAAAAACCACTGTTATCTGAGAAAACTATTTGCATAAAACTTGAAGGCTTCTGAATTGATTCCCAGTTAATTGATACCTTGCATCTGAATTATTTTGCTTTTTCACCAGCAAATTAGTGACAAAAATCATTGACTTTGTTATTAATTTTTTTCAGGGAAAAATATAATTTCACTATCTACTAATAGGAATCATCTAGTGGTTGTTTAAATATTTTTACACATCTAATAAAATCACTCTGAACTTAAAATTTACACAACAATTTTCAGCAACAATAAAATCTTTATAATTTTAGCAAATGCCATAAAATAAATATTAAGTTATTGAAGTTTTCAATTAAGAATTACTGAAATAGGCGCTCCCTGGTGGCGCAGCGGCTTAAAGCACTTCACTGAGAAGCTAAAGCCACTTCCACATGAGTTCGATTCCCGCCTGCCCTGGAGGTGACCACATGGCATGGCAGACCTCTCCTGACCGCCCGCTGCTCCCCTCAGCAGTGTACTTCGTCGATCTGCCTGTTTTGCTCCCCACTCTGTCTCTGGTGAAGCTTCTCACTGCCCCTGAGCCTCTGGCCTATACCCCAGTTCTGTGTAAATAAATAAATAAATCTTTAAAAAAAAAAAGAATTACTGAAATAATCTCAACTGTAACCTCTAGATTTTCCTATTTTCTACTTGCATAGTGACAAATATTTATTTCTGCATTATCTTTAAAAAGCCGAAGTATCTTAATAGTACAGAATCTGGAGAAACATGTCAGTATAAAAGTCCAAAGAAACTAGGCAAGTTTATAATATCTATGAAAGTATTTGGGATGAAACAAAACTAGTGATTTCAAATGGGGCTTTTTTTTTATTATTATTATTGCTAGTATCAACAATCTTTATATTCTCTATTTTCCTCTAATCATCCATCTTCATATTACCTTTATCAATTCTTACTTGGTAGATTCATGCTTTTCCTTCTTTATCACTTTGGTCACAGGAAAGACTCCCTGTCATACCACTTTGTCCATGAATGAAGGCTAAATGCCCATGTTCATTCTCTCACTATCTTCAATGCTATGTTACAAATGAAACTAAGTATCTTGTAATACATCAGAAAAAAAGGACCTTCAATGTGAGTGTAGGGGCCTTGTTGAAACAAAGCAAAGTACCAAGATAGAGATTCAATGTTCAGGTCCTCCCTGGTAGCATAGTAAAACCGAAAGTGATAGCCATACACTAGAGAGAGTGGCATGGAGGTCAGGCTTGGTGGTTTGGAAATAAAATTGTTTACAAATCCCAGTTTATCACAGTTTGGTTAAATAACTTTGGCCAAGTGATTTAACCTCCTCTGTCTCAGTTGCTTCCTCTGTAAAGTGTTGATCATAATACCTGTCTTGCAGATATATTTTGGAGCTTAAATTACATGGTGAAGGTAAAGAGTTAACACAATAAAGCTACTGTTATTATTTCTGATATTAATATTAGACACTAAGTCTCATTTTCAGCATGGAATCAAAAGGGTGGAGAGAGTGTGTGTGTGTACCTATGCACACATATGTGCAGTTAAAATTCCAAAGAAGAAAATAGTTTTGGTTTAGATTTTCTTTAACTAACCCAAAGATTTTTATAATGCTAGCTGTTTTTCTTCCCAAAAATTATCTAGCTTTTTTTTTGGACAATAATAGCTAGCAGATTTCTATCTGGCTCAATAAAATATCTAAAGTACCTTGGTTTGGGGTGTTGATAATGATCTGACTTTTCTAACATCTGTCATAGATCCAGAGTGTCTAGGCATTGACAAAATGAATACCTCCTGGTTAATCTTACTTGTGTGAATTAAGTGTAAGGAGCTGTGCCTTCCTCACTAAATAGATTTGACAAAGCATGCTCCACTTCTGTTACCCTCTGGCAATTTTTAAGGATATTATTAAATCTATTATTTCTCATTCTATTAATGTATAAATAATTATGTTTGGTTACAATGATAGCTACCTAAATTCCTTACATTATAATGTAATTCCATTACATTATCATTAAATTTATATTTTTTCTTTGAAATCTACAACATAATAAGAGTTTAAGCAATGTTCATATCTATATGTAAAGGTAAAATGTATGCATTTGGCATATATTTTTTAATCCTTTTTAATCTAAAAAAAAATTAGCTAAATTCACCCATTCTTTCATGTCACTCAAAAATTATTCATTGAAGGGCTCCTAAATGTTGAGAACTTAATATCTATTTCCCAGGAAATAAATATGAATGTAAATACTGAGAAATTTAGATTAATTTTTAAAATTAAAGATTTCCATTAAGCTGTATGCCAAAATATAAACTACTCAGATTTCATCCCCATGTTCAAAACCTTTTAATCTGAAAATATATCCAATAGAATCTATAGTTATAGTCTTTATTTAAATGTTACAAACCTTCATTGTAGTAATCACAATCAAGTGCTAAAAGAAAAAAAGAAAAACATTATTTAAGAATGCAAGTAATTAACTAAATAGGTTAGATTTGAGCCATATGTTTATGAGAAATCAAATGAAAGAATTAGAATAGCATCGTTATTTGTCAACTTTCTTGGAAAAGGAAGATTCATTAAGAATGATGTAATTGGCCCTCCCTGGTGGCTGCAGTGGGTTAAATCACAGCAATAAGAAGCTAAAGCCACTTCAGCATGAGTTTGATGTCCACCCACCTGGAAGGTGACCACTTGGAGCAACAGACCTCTCCTGACCCGCCCACGGCTCCCCTCAGTGGTGTACTTCACCGATCTGCCAGTTCTGCTCCCTGCTCTCTGGTGAATCCTCTCACCGCCTCTGCACCTATGGCCTATACCCCAGTTATGTATGAATAAATAAATAATTTTTTTAAATGATGTAATTATTTAAATTGATTCTAGATAGACATATATATGTGGTAGTTTAGAAATGTCAACTGGATGTGTTAAAATCATAAGCTGCTCTTCAGACGACGTCCATCTACACAACCAAATGAAAAGTGAGGAGTCAAATCTGAAACTGAATTCAAAATGATTTTTTTTTTTTTACAAAATGTGTACCTTATGATCAAAGCAGTGTAACTTCACTATTCTAAGAGGGGTAGAGCAGTAATTTCTCTCAGAAAGGTATAACCTTTTTATAGTTCAAATGTCACAGTAAGAGCAGTCAAACACAAAATAACTTCAAATAGTTTTTTTGACAAATGTTTTTGCTACATCACAAGTTATCTCCACCGTCAAATAATAAATATTTCATCTGAAACTTAGAATTTAAATTCTGCTTACATGAGTCTTAGGATAGTAACTCAGATAAAACAACATGGATCTCCTCCTAAGGTTCCCACCTAATGAGGCTGTTCCAAGTCAGTACTCACAGCAAAGCCCGGATGATCGCCAGTGAACTGACACCCCTTCCTGACAACACTTGTATGCGTAGGCAGCTACGCTCGTGCACAAACATTCACAATCCCCACCAAGATTACAGTTGCACGTGTCTTCATGACAATTTTTGGCAAAGGAAGTGACATCAATCTAGAAACGAAGTGAAAAATAAAATTATTTCCACATTGTGCTAACTACAATTGATTAGAATTCTACCTTTTAAAGAAAACTGCTATAATTTCAAATTTTATATCAGCTCAATACCGCCACCTAGAGGGTACATTTCAAACCTCTGTTGATCAAGAACAAAAAATTGATTCGGCAAAGATTTAAAACAGTACTAAAAAGATAATTATTATTTCAACATATGCCATATATAACAGCTAAGATATATAACACATAATACTTTGTAAAAGATCATTAGTTCCATTTTGACATATTCATGTGACATTAAGAGTATTCTGGGAAGAGGACCAGGACTATGGTGATGGTGCAGAGGTGAATTGGTGGTGGGAATTTCACTGGGATTACACCCAACATAATAAAGCATACATTGTATAAAAATGAAGAATGATGTAAAAAAATAAAATAATAAAAAATAAATTAAAAGAAAAAATAGTTCTCAAAGATAGTTCAGTGTTATGTACATATGTATTCGGCTTCCAGTTTCTCCTACTTGTAACATTATTGTGGTTCATTTGTGATTTTTAATGAACCAATGCGATAAATTATTAAATAAAGTCCATAAATTTAAAAAAAAGTATTCTGCTTCTAGCTGTCTTTTGATTGGGTTTTTATGAATAGCACACATTATTTTCAAATTTATTTGGAGCTGAAATAACTATGTTAGAAAAAATTAATTTAAAAAATTAAATTTCTAAATAAATTTCATTCTATCTCAGGGTACTTCCATTTTAAAACTATTTTAAATACTTTTTTGCAATTTTTAAATTTAATATATTATTTAGTTTATTTTTACATCACTTTGCACCATTTTCCCTCTCAGTGGTAATCCCCGTGGGCTTCCCATCACCAAATCAACCATGTGCCATCACCATAGTCCAGTGCACTTCTCCCCTCCCCCTATTTTAAATACTTTTAAACTGTAATCTAGGTTCAGGAGAAAAATGCCCACTTGGCAATGTCCTTGGGGGGAAAAAATAGCACCTGTGGCTTTGATGATACTTGTCAAAATGTTTCATGACCTAGTGAATGAGTTAAAATATCATGTACAAATATACACTGTTAGAAAAATGGAATGAGACAAAAAAGTAGACTAATTGCATCACTTCTATAGAAATACAAATGACCAAATTTATCTTGACAATGGCTAAGTAGGAGACCTACAAAGTCAATGGGTGGGTAAATTATTTGTTCCATTCATGCCAATACTATAGATACACTGGAACATGTTTAAATCACAAAGTTTGCTAATGTATTCAGTTACCACATTACGACAAGGAGCAAAAACATCGCTGTACAAAATGGAACATTCTTTCTTGGCATAAGGAAATTTGTTTTGGTGTGCCTCACAGGGTTTAAATGATCCATTTGGGTTTTCACACTGTTGACAAAAATTAGAGAAAAAAACAAGTTTTTAAAGGGGTGATTTCTGAAGCTGGAACCAGCTGGAAATAACACAAATTCATCCATTACAACCACATCAAGTCTCATCTTATTCTTTCAGAAAGGTTTTTATCTATAGCACCCATCCTCAGAAACTCCATCATAACAGCATGTATTATTTTTGAAAGCAACTAAACACACTAACAAGATCATGGCAGTAGAGAACAGAAGTAAATAATTTTTAAATTGTCTTTAATCCAACATTTACATGACTGGAAAGACTACATAAGCCAATTGTTCTCTTACTTCTGTCACAATCATCTGCTAAGTGGCTAGTCAAATGCCCATAGGTTCACTTCCCAAATATTCAGCATTTGGGTCTCTGCTGCTTCCTTCTTTCCTTCTTTTTTATATATAAACTTACCTGTCCTAATGCCCAGCTATCTCCAAATACCTGGGCATTTCTCACTTCTATGTTATTAGAAGTTGTCATATCATTGGAAGTACATTTGTCAAAGTTTCCACATAATCCTGATAGTTTGTTCTAAAGTAAAAAACAAACAAAAAAACATGAAATATACTTCAACATGTAAGGACATAAATTCATGAATTTTTATAAAGATTTAAATTAGGCTCTTCAATAATTTCTGCAAAGAAATATTTAAGATTTTTTAAGAGGGTGGAATTTCCTAATTATTCAAATATAATTAATGTTTTTATAATTCCCAAAGCAGTTTTACCATTATGCCAACTTCATCTATCTACACAAAGTTTTCATAACACTATAAATACTGAAATAATAAAAATAATTTCCTTCATAACTTTTAAAGAAAAAGTTAATGTAACAATCACATATCATGCTACAATAAACATTGTACCTAGTTTTAATAAAGGTTATTATGAGTTGTGAAATAGCTTCCATAATTGCCCTACAGATTATTCACATCAACAATACTGACTGCATTATTCAAATACTAAGAAAAACTTTACAATTAGGGAAGGCATTCTATTACAGTGTAGGGCAGAATGATCTTCCACAAATCCTCTTTAATCACTGAAATTAAACAAACTAAACTTTCCATATACTACCATACTGAACAGAATGGTAGAATTCATGGCCATGTCACCAGCAAAAATAAGATAACCCTAAGTAAGATTAAAAGTGCCAAGAATATTACTTGCAACATTGTCCCTGCTCTTAGAAGACACATCATCTTTCCAAAGACCATGGGAAAGGTGGATATGAGGTTATTTTTGCATCTCATTTGAATTGACCTACTTTCCACTGTGGTCCAACTTTGATGTGAATGGTCGTCTTTTTATCCCAAAGAATAGTGATATCTTTCTCCGGAAGGTATATGACTATGTAATACCCTGCCTTCCAAAGCTGGTATATAGGTTTACTTTCCAGAAAAAAACCCAATCGTTTCTTCAATAAAACAAACAAACAAAAGAATAAAATTAATTGCACGTTCTTCAATGAAAATGAGCATATTAGTATTCACCAATAAGTATCTAAAAGAAACACATAAAATACAAAATACATAGTATTGCTAAGTAGACACAAACTGGTAGGTGAGCTCAACATGCCAAATGAGCAAAGTGGAAAAAACACTAAAAAGGGCAAAGACATCAAGTGCAGTAAGGGGATATGCCTGCTGATTCAGCAAATTCTATGTTGATGATTAATAGATTGGTCTTAAAAAGTAGGACATTGCATGTATAAACTGAAAAACAAAAACACAAAGTGTGTGTCCATGTGTATGTGTGTGTGTCCGTGTGTGTATGTATGTGTGTGTGCACGTGTGTGTATATGTGTAAAGTGAGAGAAAAGAAAAAAGATAGGGAAGGGAAGGGGAGGTATGGGGTAATGAAGGAGAGTGAAGAGGGGACAAAGACAAAAGGAAGGGAAGTGAGAGGGAGAGAGAAAGGGGAGGAGAATTGCCATCAAAGGGACCTAGGAAGGATTCTTGTAGTGAATGAGATATGAGCACATCTGTAAGAAGTCATACCTAGAAAGACAGAGAGCCCTAGACATGAGGAGGAAATGGAAGCATTCCAAACGATGAATTCTTTGAATACAGGGACAAAGGTGGGGGGATAAGGATTCTTTCAGACCTAAAGAAAGCAACTAGAAAGGAAGGAAGGGACTCCATGACAAGCATAATGAGAGACCCTTTGCAACCAAGTTACCCTCATAGTCAGGAACTGTTATTCCGTGTGGAAAACATACTCCATACTCCATAAAGGCTGTTGAGTAGGAACGTGACAAATCAAGTTTTTGTATTAGAAGAAAATAATTGATGCATTAGAAAAGATAACAGGTAGGAATTGGAACTAGAATCCATGAAGAAATATAGAGTAGCTTTAGCTCAAAGTGAAAATATACCTGATATTACACTAAACAATAGACACTAAGCAATAAAGAAAATAAGCCATGATAAGAAAAAGAAAAAAACACATTTTGTGTGTGTGTGTGTGTGTGTGTGTGTTTTGAATAAGGGATCCCACATTTTCTTTTTCACCGTGCTCCATAAAATATGTAGTCCCTAACCCCAAATCCCACTTTGCCACAAAATCTACTTTTTGTTGCTTTTATTACCTATTATTCAGTACCTTTCTATTATCTGATTTGGCTATGGCTTTATTATCTTTCTTCCTCCAAGTGGAATGTTTGCTTCTTGAAAGATATACTTTGTCAAGTTTATGATGGTATCCTTAGCTTTGAGGTCAAGGTGTACTCATATTTTTAACACCTTCCTGCACTGGCTTTTCATAGGTCTCTCCTTCCAGGCTGATCAGCAACAATTAAAGCAGGTGAGTGGAATATATGTGGCCTTTCAATCTTTGAAATGTTCTTTCATGTCCATTCCTACTAACATTCCTTCAGGCTGGCTGACATACCATTAGAACACAAAACGGATTTTTGGCTAAGATAGTTGATAATTAGACTTCCTCCACACTGGTTATGCATCAGGTACCCTGAAGGAAAAGTACATCTTTCCTATGGGCTTTCTGTTAAGCAGACCAGATTACTATAAGAACAATTCTCTTTGGTCAAAAGAAGGTGATGTACTCTTTTCAGATTAGGAAGGAAGGAAGCTGCCTGTTGGTTGGAAGAGTGAAGTAATTTGAATTGCCGCAAATAGAGACCTTCACTTCAGATGAGAATTCTAGAACTTTAGTCAACATCTACAGATGTTAGAAAGATGACATATATGCATAAATGTTAAAGAAAGCAGCTATCGTCATAACATTTTCAAAACATGCACATTTGATAAAACTAGAATTGTACATTTATTGAAAAATTAAGTTTTTCCCCATCCCTGAATAAGGAATCCATCTGCCATAAAACACATGGTACTTATGTTTTAACTTTCAAAGTTTGAGAAGAAATATTAGCAGGGAAATTGTTAGGGTCAAACTATTTTTATGAAGTTTTTCCATCTTACTTCATACTTCACAATCTATATGAAGGTGATTCATCAGCACCTGCATACATGTGAAAATTAGAAGTTGAAAGTTACAGAGCAGTAAGTACCACTTCAAAATGTGTCAAGTTGTCTTTATAAAGCCATTTACTACTTAGTCTTCACTTTTTTTTTTTTAACTCACCTTTGTTCTTAGAGGTAATCTTCACTATAAATGAAAATCCAGCTTACTACAGTTATTTCAAAAGATTAGCTATTTGAAAACATGATTGCAGAAACTCTATTTTGTACAAAGCTTGGTTGTTTCCTGGCTGGGTCAATGTTTTTGACTGGGATATGAGCTATGTCCAAAGATACTGGTTCTTAGACCAAAGTGTACAGAAGAATTTGGGGTGCTACTTAAAATATGAGTCTCCATTCTCAACATCAGCCATTCTGATTGCCCAGGTGGAGCCCAGAGACGAACTCTTATCATAATATAGTAAATGCTTTACATAAAGGAGTTATGCAGACCAGGCTTTGAGAAACACTGTTCTTAAACCTCAGAGGGAGGTGACTATTCAAAGATCATATGTCAGATTATAACATTTCTCTGTTCCCAAATTTGTTACCTGTAAACTTATATATGTGTCATTAAAGATTTTCCTCCTTTGTACTCCTTGCTCTCCGGGCCACTGAACTGAAATCAATCAATACAATACCCTTAATCTTTGCCACACCCTCCCTCCACTTCAACCTAGCTCAATCACTTGCAATTTTCCAAACACATCATTTATCTTTTAGCTCTGTTCCTTTCAATATGATCGCTGCTCTGTATTAACTTTCATTTTCATTCTCTCTCTCCCTTCGCCCCAACAACCTGGCTAACACCTACTTATCTTTCAAGACTCAAATAACATCATTTCATCCAAAGCATGTCTTCTGAGTCATAAAAATAAGAGGAGTTAGAACCATTTTTTAAAAATCCATTATTTTATATGTCTCATGTGAACTTAAGAAATATAGTCTATAACGATCCCAAATTACAGATGGAATAGCTGCAGACTGGATAGTTTCAAAAATTGACACAGCTATCAGGTGATAGGAATGAGGTTCTACATAAGCACTCACTCCAAAGTCTATGCTCTTAACAACTATTCTAAATGCCCAAAGTCTATGCTCATAACAACTATTCTAAATGCCCAAATTGATTTAGATCATCTCCCTACAGGAAGCACATCACACTGCCCTATCTTATTTACTGGAATGTATCTCTGATTTGAGTTTTACCTCTTCAAAGGCAGCAAAATTGTTTTTTCACTGTAGTTCCAATAATCAGCACATACTTTGACACCTAGTAGGTATTATGAATGAAATTCTTTGAATTCTTTGAAATTCTTTCAAATGGCATAGCTCCAAGGATACAAGAATAATCAAGAGAGATGGTGGTTCTAATTCTCAATGGAGAAGACAGGCAACATAGTAATTTCATTGCAGCGGGATCTATTTCACCAAATTTACCATGTCCTAACAGGGTCTTGAGAACACAAGAAAGATTTCCTCAAAGAGATAAGAAGACAACTATCACCTAAGAATAACGTAAATGGAAAGAAAGATCTAAGTAGCAACAGTGACATTAGATAAAGAACAAGAAATAATAGAAAGAGCATATAGCATTCATTTGGAAGAACTAACGAAATTTCCAAATTCTGGGACATGACTTGTCACAGAAAATGATGTAAGATGAAACAGGAGAGGTGGAAGAGGGTCATATTTAGGATGTCTTGTAAGGACAATAAGAAGTCATTTGTAGGTTTTAAAGCACAAGAGTGACCATAAATTAGACTCCAATTTAAAAAAGACATCCTGGTTGCAATGTGGCAAGATGAATGATGAATTAGCAGGGAAAAACTAACGCTGGTTAGAGGCTGTTGAAATAATCTAAGTAATAGGTGTGGTGGCTCAGGTTAGAATGAGGTTCAGGTAGGGAGAGGAATGATGGAAAGAGGACATAATTGGAAAACAGTATAAATAAGAGAGGCAAGACAGGTATGGTTTACTAATGCAATACAATATGACAAAGAAAAAAATAACCTAAATGCTCTAACCACTTACTGAGAAAAGTATCCCAAATTGTTTCCATTTTATTTTGGGGATCCTCAGAACAAGTAAAAATGATTAAATAAAAATAATTTACCTACCTCTTTGTAAGGCGCATCATTCAGGTAAATTTCAGTGTCCCCAACTGAAATCAAAACACTTTTAGAACAAACAATATCATTGTCGAAGCACTTCTTATTCTGGGCAATAACAGATATATCTGTATCATCAGCACTCTGGAATGTCAAAAGTATTTTATTAAATTTTGGTATTTTATTAATACACTATGCAATTTAAAGTTATTTTATGAACAAATATTAAACTTCACAAATATTAAGTTTCTATTCGGATAAAATAGAAACAAAACTTAAGCTTCACAAATATTAAGTTTCTATTCGGATAAAATAGAAACAAAACTTAAGCTTCACAAATATTAAGTTTCTATTCGGATAAAATAGAAACAAAACTTACCTCTAAAAAAATTACCTGGATATAATAATGTGAAGAATTTTATATGAATATACCAAGGTAGTTCAATCTTTAATTTCTGGTATTAAAATATCTTGTGTTTAATATCATATGTCAAAATTTCAATCTAATTGAACAGTTTTCCATTTTATTACTATAGTTTGAATTTATCAACCCTTTTCAATGAATATCCAAGAAGATATATCCCTTAGAGGAAATTTTAAATAATTTCATTTTAGACAGTATTTTGTATTATTTTAAGTTTTCTGTCTAAATGAAATGTTGGTACATGTCAGTAAAGTAAAATATGCATACCACTTGAAGTCTTCTTTTGACCTTTGTATACTTTATTTTATTTCATTTCATTCTTATGATAATTTTTTAAATTAAGTGCTATGCCCATTTTCTGATCAGGAAAGAAAAGTTAAGAAAGATTAATTGGTTGTTCACCATCATTAGTTCAGAGACAGGATTCAAAACCCTATTTTATTTTATGGCACTTGCAGAAAACTAAAAGCATAACAGTGCTTCATGAGAATAGTCAATTTTAGGTTATAGGGAATCCTTAGTTTCAGAGAGTATTATTTCATCCCAGAAACTCTGTCTAAGCTCTTCACCTATCATTTCACCCTTACTTTCCTTCCATCTTTTCTCCACTCCATCCACTGAGAAAACACCCTCTAGCACCAGTTTCTAATTTCTTGGCTGGGCTTCTGTATTTCCTGAAAATTCACTGTAAAATGTGGCTTAAGTAGAGCTGCATTTTTCTAAGAGAGCACACGATTTTATTGGATGTTTAGTGGTCCTCATTTCTTCTTAAGTTAAACCACTACTCTGAAAGTCCTTCGAGGAACTTGGAAAAGGTAATAATTCTTATTAGGATAGTGACATTCCTCTACCCATACACATTTCCTGAATCCTTTTCACTTTTAGACCTATGGCTCAGTGTTTATTTTAATAATGAGAAGTTTTTCCATGTTTGGAAATCATGTAGGTCTCCACATATTTCATTTTTCACATCACCAGTAATACAAATACTAGCTCAATATATCTCTGAGTTTAGCCAAATTCTTCCTGTCTTAATAGTAATTACTGTAGTATAGGGCCTGGAGAATAGGTTTGCAGTGAATAGTGTTGACAATGTAATTAATGTGTCCGACTTGTGATCCATATTTTCCTTTCTGCGTAGGAACTGAGAGCTTTTGCTTCTTAATTCTTTTTGCAAAGCATTGCCTAAATTTTGAAAAGGAGAATAATAAGGGTCATTAAGATGATTATGGCATTGACTGCTCAAAAAAAAAAAAAAAAGAAAAGAAAAAACTCTTCTGCCTCATGAACAATTTTCCATGAAAAAGAAAACGTATAATTCAAGGTTTCATTTTGTTCTTCCTCTTGGAGTTATTTAGATTAAGGGATATGAAAAGTTGCCTGAAGTGCTTTCTATTTTGCCATGCATTTCTATTACCATTAATTAAAGTGCTATATCAAATTTATACTTTATATTAAATCAGAAATGCCAAGATATACTCTATATTGTATGGTCTGCCTTGTAATGCCATGTGCTGACAGTAACTTGAAACAATATCAATTTCTAAGAATCACATTCCAGTCCTTTCATTTTCATGTATTTTAAGTAAATATTAAGCTTGGAGACAATGTCAGAGTTGCTAAGCAACATGGTAAGTAATGATTACAAAGCGAAAGGGAAAAGGTCACCATCAATATGCCACTGGATGCCTCAACCCTTTATTCCCAGATACTGAAAAGAATTGGTAGAGAATATTATCCCAAGTGATTCCAAACACAAAGTGTAATCATCTCTCAAGGTAATATATTTTTTTTTGTTTGACACATCAATCTAAGCACCTGTCATAGCCCTGGCTTTAGCTATTGCCTCAAAGTCTCTGCTCTTACTGAAGTTTCGAGCAGCCATGTATTATGTCTCATAGCTACTGGATCCAGTATGTTCCTTGATGGGACAAGGGACTTTAGCGCTACCATGTCAAAACACATCTCTAGTCAATTAGGTATCTCACATGCTGAACCAGAAAATAGTGGTTAAAAATGTTTTAGCGATCTGAGGATGTATTAATAGACTTAGAGAGGACAGAAAGTAGAATGGGGATTAACCTGATGAAACCAAACATAAGATAGGAGGACACAGGAACTTAAAAAAAAAATGATTGGGTTAAAGCAGAGAGAGAAAAAAGATACAGAAAAGAGATTTACACAAACAAATCTGAGTGAACAGATGTTCTAGCGGTGTGAATGACATCAGAATTTTCATGGAATTGCTGCAGAGAGACAACCCTGTCTTCAGTTATCACCTCTTCAGTCCAAGCATATTATCAGCACTGTCTTGCTTAAGGATTTCCTCTGCAATTTTCTCTCAGGGTTTTACACCCAAATTACCAGATCGCCCCCTACTGTTAATTTACTGAATTAACAAGTGCATAACCAGAACTTCACTGAGAAGCCATTCTGAAGTATTTTGCTGAGAGGGACGTCTACTTGAAAATATATTGATAAAGAAGTAGGTTGCAACAAGGTGAAATGCTCAGTACCATAGACTCCAGCTTCCATGAAACTTTCCTGTTTACTGATTCTAGTAAAAATCAGGGGCAGTCCAACAAAAACATCTTACATTCAGCTCAGTCTTATAGCTTCAAATTATTTATTAATGATTTCTCCAAATGTGAAATAATTGAAGGTAAAGCTAACATCTTAGTGATTGTACTCTTAACAGCTCCGAGCATAGGGAAATAATGTGTGGACTTAGTTATTTACTTAATTAACTAAAAATTAATTAACTAAAATGTTGATTAATTGGAAACCATGTGCCTTTGTATTACTAAGCTTTAATAAAATCATTGGGTCTATTATCAAAGCATGAAAACTACTCTAAAAAATAAATTATGAACCTTAATATCTAATATTAATAATGAAGATGAATTTTATGGATAAGAGGTCACAAACATCTTGCCTAAGTTTCCAACAATACAATATTTAAGAATTAACTATCATTGATAAGGTAGAAAATTAATTAAACACTAATTTCCTGAAACAACACTTAAAAAAGTGATTTGATAAACTCCACAATTTTTATCTTCCCACTGAAGTAGGTTTTTAAACATGCTGGCATTTTCAACATGGTTTATTGTATTCACCAAATTAAATCAACAAAAATTAACAAGGTTGACATTTTTTGAGCAGTTTCTTTAGAGCTTTTGAAGTACCTATCTCATCTGATCCTAGGAAAAAACATAGAAAACAGCTACAGTTGAGCCCCTCACAAATGAGAAAATAGAAACACAGAAAGTTTAACAATTATAAATAACAAAACTTAAGAATGAGCCAAAGGCATTAGTTTAAAATTGTTATAACTGTTACAGATTTTACTAATGACATATGGACTTGATATACCAGTAATATACTTGATACACATGGATAGAGCTGAAAGGGATCCTGCTCAGTGAAGTAAGTCAGAGAGAAAAAGAATATCAAATGATCTCACTTATAGGAGTGTAGAGGAAACAAACAAGGCATCAGGAAAAAAAGTAACGATGATAAATTGAAAATAAAAATCAGACAACTAGAGATCAGAGACATTCTGTAGTCGAGGAGGAGCGAGAAAGACCAGGACAGGGGTGGGAAGATCACCAGGGACTATGGTGCATGGGGGAATGGGTGGTGGGAACTTCACAGGGAACTCATGCATTGTACAAAAGTGAAGGATGATGGAATGAATATATTTTTAAAATTAAAAGAAAAGAAAGTGAGTAATTGCGACATACCTTTATCAAAAAGACTTGGCAGTCACCGATATAGTCATATTCCAACCCATCAAAAGAATGGTAGTGCCGGTCTCCATAGATGGTGCACATGGCCGGGCATGGATAATACGTGCAATTGAACATTCCTCGCCGGCAAACACTATGAGAAAATAAAACCATTACCTGGCTAAACAATTTGGCTCAAATTAGTGTTTTTTCAAGATGCATAAACTTTGGGAGGTTTGAGTTCAAGAGCATTCACTGAGCTAATATTAGCCCTTTCCAATATTATGAATTCAATATGACATTTATTGCATGGGAAAAATAAGCATAATCTACTTCCTTGACTAAGTAAATTATCAGATAACACAGCAAAGTCAAGAAAGTGTACCTGACTCACACTGAAAACAGATGATAGAATGAAAAATGGAACACAGGAAATTGTGCTGGAAACGAGAACACAATGCTTTGTTCTATGTTCAAGTCAATTTAAATATATTCGACATGACAGTGTTTGTGAATTTAGAATCTTCACCTACATTTTTAGGAAATTATATTTCAATTTTTTTTTACGACTGATTTCCAAGCAGAAAGTCTTCCATGAACTGTGACCTTTTCTTTGGGACATTTACCACTTACAAACTTGAGATATTTTTTCCAATTTAATTCTCAAATTGTTGTACATCACAAATTTCTTCTGGTCTGAAAAAATAGGTATACATATAATGGAACTATACCTCTAGGTAATTCTCCACCTTCAAGTCTTATTTATTTAGGCTTGATTAGTTTTTGCTGAAGTCATGTCAGCCACATTAGGTAAAGAGAGAATAATTAAAATTGAAACGAGTTAGGAAAGCTTTGTGACATAAATGGATCTTAGCCCTTGCTGGTGGCACAGTGGGTTAAAGCGCAGCACTGCAAGCGTGCTGCAGCCGACTCAATGCCAGTGCGATCGCCAGCCCCGGAGGTGACCCACATTATAGCCAGCCGCTTTCCTGACCCGCCCGCTGTTCCCCTCAGCAGTGTATTTTCATTATTAGTCAGCCTGTTCTGCTCTCCACTCTGTCTCTGGCCAATCCTCTTACCTCCATGGCACCTCTGGACTGTACCCCATCTCTGTACGCATAAATAGTAAATCTTTTAAAAAATAAAATAAAATAAATGGATCTTTTTACCAGGTATAGCATGGTGTAGCAATCACTTCTCCTGAGAGATACTCCCAATCTTTCCAGATACACGGACAGCTTTCAGGAACATAACATTTTCCTTTGTGTTCTGCCAGTCTTCCAAATGAAGAAGTAAATACTTTAATGTAAACTAATAATTTCAGTTTAAAATAAAAAAAGGCAGTGATCTTCTCATTTTAAAACCATCTCCATGGAATTAGAGCTCCCATGAGCATTCTCCATCTAGCCCAAGGCAAGGTTGAGTCCAGAGGTTCCCTCTTTTCCAGAGCACCTTGTATATCACAGTAGTAAACAAATGGCAGGTATGTACATTTGCAACTGATTGATGCAATGGTTTAACTTTCTGCTATCAGTACAAATAAAATAAAAGGAGAAGGCTAAATTTCTGGGTCAAGTGAGCTATTTTGGAAAAAGACTTAAAGAACAAGTGAGGGTCCAATTTGTTAGGTAACTTGCCCCAAAGTACTTCAGCTAAATGAAGGGGGGCTAATATTTGAATCCATTTCTATATGACTCTTCATTTTTTTGATCTACAGAGATTTCTGAACTAAGACTGGCAGCCTCTGATCCTCAGTGAATTGCTGGCACTATTATTAATCCAATGAAAAAAGGAATATTTGTCTTATTGCCTTAAAATAAGTACACCAAGGTTGCAATGAATCTTAACCGCATTACCACAAACAATTGTATAGTATTTTATAATTTATGAACGACTTTGTAATTTATAATACTTTTATAATTATAAAATTTCTATATAATAGAATTATTTCCAAATCAGTGAGAGGCCTCTCAGTCAATTACAACTATATTTATTTAATACTGTAAGAGAAGGTGGGAGAAAATTTCTTTAAGTTTTTGTAATGAGATTTGTCAAGCAAATAAATAAATTATTGTCAAACTATAAGTCAAAGGTGATGGTAAATATAATTTTTTAAATAATGGCATCAACCACAAGCAGATGAAATAAAATTAGGATGTGGCTTCATCTAATCAGCCATGAATCCTTAAGAACTGTAACCCAATCAAATCAAACAAGCAATGATGTAGGCTCCAATTATGTTACTGTGAGAAAAGCTTTATTTCCTTCACCCTTTTCACTAAAATATCTTCTTGACTCATCAGCTCTATGAGATCTCTGAGATTTCTACCTGCCTTTATTTTCCCACGCATGGGCATTTGTTCTCTCAAGCTCCTATGTCTTACCTTTCTAAAGAAAATGATTCAGTTCCAAGTCACTTGGCTTTTTCACCTAGTCCAAGTGGGGGCCATTCAGAAAAATGCAACTCTCCTGGGAAACAGACCACAGAAAGTCTCTCTTCTTTGCTCAGAGTTTATGTGCTCTGAGCCCAGGAATCCCTTTGTGTGAATATGTTCACCGAGAATGGGTGACCTATTTGCCTTGGGTGGCCCTCCCTCTGTGCACCGCATCTACTCATTACCAGAAGAAAGAGGGCCAGCGAGACCTGGTGAGTGCGTGCCTGGATTCCATATTTACCTTTCACATGTACTAAGCATTCTTTCTACTCTTGGAGATTTACAAGGATGAAAGTAGATTATGCTATCATAAAATAGTGACTCATTTATTGAGTACACACACACACAAACACACTCTCACACAATAACAACTCAAAATGCCTAATGAGGTTTAAAAGAAACTTGCAGGAATAAAATCACTGTGCTAACATCAGCAAAATTGATTGAACTCTGTGTGTCGAAATCCATAACTCCCCGGTTACCCAGCATTCCAGTAGACTCAACACATTGTTTTCTGTAGCATTCATTACACAAAACAATGACATCAGTATTATACATCAATAGAAACAGCACAGCATAATATACAAATGATAAGCACTTGGGAAGTGTTTTAAGTTAAAAGTGGTATACTATCTCTTATCTAAAATGGCAGTTGAATCAGTAGATAAATGTCAAGTCCATGAGCAATTTATTAATTTAATTTTATTAATTTAAAATTTTATTAATTTAATTTTATTAAATTAATAAATTACAAATATATGCTATATAAGGTAATCACATTATGTGATATATAAGGTGTGATATCTCATATAACATTTGCAATAGGTTAATGAGCATAGCATAAGAACTACAATCATCTTCTAATGATCAACTCAAAGTTAACCATGTCAATATGATAACTTACGCTGTTTTTATGAATAAGATTTTTCAGAGCATTGTGTTTTCCATCAGATTCTGAATAGCATTATGAAAAGAGAGGCTTACCCTGGACCACAAACACAGCCACTGATACAGGGTGAGGACGGGGCACAAGTGAAGTTCATGGCCAGGTTTGCACATGTTGTCTCACAATTTATACCCCCAGCTGGTAATTCAGGGTCAGGAAACCTGCAGTCGAAATACTGTTTTCCCTCAGGACAGGCAGGAACTTCAGAGACAAGACAAAGATAAAATATCCTTAGGGCTCTCCCTGGTGACACAACAGGTTAAAGCACCACATTATGAAGCTCTCTGAAGCCACTGCAGCATGAGTTCGATCCCCTGCCAGGGAGCTGACCCACATGGCGTAGTAGACCTCTCCTGCCCTACCCCCTCAGCAGTGTATTTCAGTACATCTGTCTGTTCTGCTCCCTATTCTGTCTCTGGTGAATCCTCTCACCCACCACTCCTCTGGCTTGTACCTCAGTTCTGAAAGCATAAATAAATAAATCTTTAAAAAAAAAAAAAACCCTTAACTTTGTCTTCTCTCTATAGACAAATAATAATATTTACATGCATTTGTCATCAAAACACAACTCACCATTCAATATTTTACCAGTTACCATGAATTTTTCATTTTGTATGTGTGTTTATTTTACTTTGTGATCTTTAATTGATGGGCTTACAAACATTCCAGGACCAGATTCTATTCATTCACCTACAATTTCAAGACCTATTTTGAATTTGAAAATGTTAGTTACCTTCCCTGAGGCAATAATTCACCAACTAGTATATGATTCTCTGAGATCAAGAAAAAGGGCATTTTAAATAATCATATGTGTGTGTGTGTGTGTGTGTGTATACACATATACACAGTATGTGTGTGAGAACTGAAAATACCACATAAACTTTTTATCAAATTTACAATAATGCATGATACTCTTAGATCTTGCTTCTCCTCTGAGTCATTATTTTTATTAGTACTCACTGTCATGTAGAAGTATAAAAATGGTCACAACTATAGACAAAGTAAGGAATACATATTCCCATAAGTGTTTTTAGGCTCATGGTGATTAAATAGTTCCCTTAATTGGAGTAAAGGTATCAATTCTTAGAGATTTTTCTTTGAAAAGTTTGGCTGGTGGGCTCCCCTTCAACAACTTTGAGGTGCCATGAAGCAGAAGGGGTAAGGTAGGGATGGCCATTAACTACTGACTGGTAAGTGACTCCAGAACATGCCATGTAAGGAACTCCTAGACAGCCTAAATTCCCTTCAGAGTGAATGCAGAGCACACTCGAAGCTAAATTTTGATAATATATACATGGCCATGTAAATTAAAAAGCAGTAGCTCCCAATTCATTTTATCAGCCTATATACTCCCTGTCTATTAAAAAAGAATGTGATGGCCCTCCCTGGTGGCGCAGCGGGTTAAAGCACAGCACTGAGAATCTAAAGCCGTTTCCGCATGAGTTCGATTCCCGCCTGCCCTGGAGGTGACCACATGGCATGGCAGACCTCTCCTGACCGGCCCGCTCTCCACTCAGCAATGTACTTCGTCGATCTGCCTGTTCTGCTCCCCACTCTGTCTCTGGTGAAGCCTCTCACCGCCCCTGAGCCTCTGGCCTGCACCCCAGTTCTGTATGCACAAATAAATAAATCTTTAAAAAAAAAAAAAAGAATGTGATATCATTTTCCTAGAATTCTTCAATCATGACAGAAATTTTGAGACATTTTATATGGTGAAAAAGAAGTAACACATAGGATCTCCCTATATCTTCAGGAATGATATGCAAATTAAAATGATATTCTAAAAATAGGTGATTTCACATGCCTTTTTTAAGTGATGACTGCTGGGTCTACAGCCTCATGTATCTCAGGAGCCACCCCTGACCTAACAATTCAGATCAATATTTCAACAACACCCCAAGTGGCTATGTGCACATTAAAACCTGGAAAGCGGGAGTTCACCATAGAGTTTTGCAACTGCTGTTGCATATGTGGGTTACACAGATCCCTGAATATATATCCCCAAAGCTCTTGGCACCTGGAGAATTCTTGGGGTAGGCACAACCCGGATTAGTCAGCTCTGCCCCTCGGCAACTTTATGTGTTCACCCCAGACTATAGGGCATGTACAATTATTCCTAATGCAAAAAAAAAAAAAAAAAAAAAACCTCGGTAAATATAGGAGTTCTGTGTTAAGAAACACTCTCTATATTCATGCACACCTCAAGAATGGTTTAATGGATTAATGGGTTTTGGCCGAAGAGTAGGGACAGTGCAGCATCAGATTCTCCTTTAGGAAAACAATTATCTGGTTCTTACCAGTAGAGGGCGTTGCTGATTCATCACATGTCACAGTTCCATTTGTACATTGGCTAGAAGTAAACAAATAATTGATGAACCCAAACCTCAGGGAGGTTATTTGTTTGTTTGTCTTATATTTCAAAAACTATCTAACTTGCAAGAATTTATTGATTACTTGCACAAATGTTATTTTCTCCCACATAATTTTTTTTACAACTGAAGTATTGGCTCAGATCTGGTTTCAACAGAGCAATTCAGTTCAACACATTAAGAGCTGTGAGCATTAGAAAGACCAAACTTCTCAGCCTTTCCTCAAGTACTCATATTCTAGTAGGTAAGGATTACATACAAATATGTAATTTATGTAGTGTGACATAAACAACATAAAAATATTCTTATGATACAGAATTAAAACAGAAAAAATGTTTTAAAATTGCTTGGCAATTTACACCAGGGCGGCCAAGAATGGTAAAGCCTGAACAGTTTTGAAGAATAAATGGAGGTTATGATAGTGATAAAGAGCAAGGTACTAACACAGTGGAGGACATGCAAAGTTGTGGGGGCAGAACAAGATTCTAGACAAAGACTTGCGATCCAAGAAGTGACAGGAGATGAAGACAGCCAACGGAAGCAAAGACTAGCTCCTATTAAAATGCTAAGACTTTGTCCTACCAAAATGCAAAAACCATCTCTGAGGAGTATCACTGAATACCTTAAACAGGGAAGTAGTATGGTTGGTTGGTGTTCTAGAAAAATCACTTTGGTAGCAATGTTAAAAATAGACTGGAGTGCTTCCCTGGTGGCATAGGGGTTAAGTCTCAGTACTACCAAAGTATAACTAGCCACTTCAAAATGAGTTCAATCCCCAGTCAGGAAGCTGACCCACAAGGAGTT
>NW_004567105.1:24810563-24931071 GCF_000260355.1 Condylura cristata
CTCAGGCCTAGACCCCAGCTCTTGTATGCATAAATAAATAAATCTTTAAAAAAGATAGACTAGATGCATAATGTAGGTCCTAAAGTTAGGGCACAAGACAAAAACCAAATCAGGCAATACGTGACTAAGTGAAATAAGTCAGGAAGAGAAAGACAAATACTGGATGGTGCCACTTATATGTGAAATCCAGAGAAACCAGAGAGTAGGTCAGAGAAAGCCAAACTTATAAACTAACCCTTGAAAGCTGATGACAGAACTGAGGAATCCAGAACTGAGGGCAGGGGGAGAGGAGAGGGCAAAGTGAGGAGGGAGCACAATGGACTAGCTTGGTGGGCTGTGGGTGTTTTAGTGGCGGGGCACTATGGTAACAACAGTGAAAGGGCGGGTCCTACAGTTCCAAAATAAAAATAATGATGTAAGCCATTGTCATCTTAAATTTTTCTTAATTCATCTTGAATCACTTAAGAAACTGAGAGAAGTAATAGAGCTGCCCTCAGTAACTCCAACACAAACAGTTTCCCCCCCCCCCATAATTTGTACCAAATTATGTGCTCTACATGTGAGCCTGGATGAAGTTGACTAAAATACTACATGAAAACTGTTTTTATACAATATCTAACACCAGGTGACACCCAGAGGTGAGATTCACTCGCACTGAGTGGCTGGAGGAACTGTGACAAATCACAGGTCCCAGATTCAGCTCCTTCCATTCATCTTCATTCCGGGAAAAACATTTTGAGAAGGTCAATGAGGTAGCTGTACTAATTAGACTGTTTTTTCTCATTAAGGAGTTATGGCTCTTTTGTTTTGTCAACTTTACATGAATAAATTCAAAATGATAAATTCAAGAAGGCTATAAAGTTCTTGGTAAACGGAAGGGGTAAGACTAGAGAGAAAAAAAGAATAGGTAGAAAAGGCCAAAGAAAGAAAATGAGAAACATCGCTAAGGTAGCCATGACAGAATGAGGGGATTTCAACTATATGTAGAAAGTAAAACCTATTGGGGGTTTTACTGAGTAAGAGTTTTAAGTAGGAGAAAGGAGTCAAAAATGATTCCCAGATTCCTGGCTTGAGTAACTGAGAAAGATCCAAGAGAAAGATCTACCAGAGAAAGATCCAAGACCTGCCTACCTTTATATTTTCACTGGTGGGTGGAGGGGAAATTGAGACAACAGTAAATGTAAGTTGAGCATAAACAATATTCTCCTGTGAATATGAACAAGCTGCAGAGGCAGAGAGGCAGTGAAGCAAGCACAGCAGGAGGGTCCTTGGAGTTTAAGCCCAGTTTTATGACCATCGCTTAACTGCCTGCGCCTCATTTTCTTCAGCTGAAAAACTGGGAATATAGCTCTAACACCGATCTTTTAGGGTTTCACTGATGTGTAGGTTTTTAAATAATGGATACAAAACATTTAGAATGGTGCCAGGGCTGCAGAAAGTGCACAGTAATAGATGTATCATTATTGCTTTTATCAGATTGTTACTACTCTCTACTGTCTATCATTATCTACCAGCACTTATGGTGCCACAATAAGAGGGAGTTAGAAGTAGGATACAGATCAAAGTGGAATGTTGCATGGACTTGTCTGCATTTTTAACAGACAGGTTTCAACCTGAGAGAGTGTTATGCTATAAATAAGTGTTATCTCAGATCCATGTGGCTGGGGAGCAGTCCATGCTGACTCCAGTGTGTTATTGGTTAAATCCATTTTGAATTTGCTGGATCTGAGCCAGTCAATGGACCACAAAGCTAAAAATATTCAGTATCTTACAGCATCTGAACACTGATCTCACCCTTCACTTCTATCTGAGGACCAAGCTGATTAAAATACTTCCAATTCACTGCATGATATTTCTGTTTGTAACTCTTTCCCATACTTATGAACACACAACATAGGCTTCCATGTTGAAATACAATAGACATATGGCTCAGAAGGTTATCTTAATGTCCTATGTGTTATTTAATTGTAGACATCATAGTTTCACTTATGGTTCTGATTTGATATTAAAGAAGGTTATTTGTCAAATACAATCACCATCATTGAAATCTACCATAAGCCTGAGGGTGTTGGGATGAGCTCTCCAGGTTGATAAACACTGCCCCTATAATGACACCGGCAGTGAAATCTACAAAAAAAAAAAAAAAAAAGGTTCAATTAGCAAAATAGAATATAACCTAAAATAGGATTTAAACACTAAAATTCAAGCTGACCTTATATTCTGTAGTGATAAGTTTATAACACACTCTAAAGTTAACATCATTCTATGAGATTGCATGCAGTTCTGTTTTACAAATGGCAGAAACCATTTAAATGTGAAATCTTGTGTAGCTTCATATTTTTTAAAAATACAAAATCTATACTGTTTTGACTACAATAAAGAATGTGTTGTTTTAGCTCTCCAAAAAGTAACTGAATGTAATTCAGAGAAACATAACCAATATACATTTAGCCCTTAAGTACAAGTCCAAAGCTTTAGCACATATGAGGTTGGAGAAATTTCTGAGTGCCAAATGGTATTCAACCCTGCTATTAAAATTGGCCAGATAGGGCCCTCCCTGGTGGTGCAGCGGGTTAAAGCACAGCACTGAGAAGCTAAGTTCGATTCCCGCCTGCCCCGGAGGAGACCACATGGCGTGGCAGACCTCTCCTGACCCGCCCGCTGCTCCCCTCAGCAGTGTACTTCGTAGATCTGCCTGTTCTGCTCCCCGCTCTGTCTCTGGTGAAGCCTCTCGCCACCCCTGCACCTCTGGCCTGCACCCCAGTTCTGTATGCATAAATAAATAAATCTTAAAAAAAATTTTTTTTTGATATGGTTCTGAACAAGTAGGAATAAGCTTCAGGATTAAACATCAGATTCCTAAGCTTTTTTTTTTTAATAGGTCTTTGTGAACATATATAAGGATTTAAAATACACAGGTAAAAACATTAAGAAAATTTCTTTTTAAAAGCATGAGTTCACAATTATATCTGTGTGTGTTTGCACACACACGCACACACACACTTATTTATTGGCAAAAGTGACTTCAGTCCTTGATAAAATTTATAAATTATTTTTCTAGTAAAAGATGTTGAGTCAATAACAGAGATGCATAAAAGTCCGTTTAACTTATAAAGGAAAAAAGATAAAAACAGGGGACCTCCCTGGTGGCACAGGGGTTAAAGTCTCAGAGCTATCAAGCCATTGCACAGGAGTTGAGTCCCTGGCCCTGAGCTGACCCACATGACACAGCAGACTTCTCTTGACTCCCCTGCTGCTCCCCTCGCAGTGGATCTCAGTAGATCCACCTATTCTGCTCCCCACTCTGTCTCTGATGAATCCTCTCATCCGCCACACCTCTGGCCTGCACCCCCCTTTTTGTATGCATAAATAAATAAAAATAAATCTTAAAAAAAAGATAAAAATGACTGCTCTAACCTGTTTCTGTGACTTACATGGGCACACAGAAGTTAAGTGTGTCTTCATAGTATTTGCCTTCGGGACAGTTGCAGCCTTCAGCACAGTCATCGTTACACTGCTCCGGGGAAGAGAGAGACGCACAGGAGCGAAGGCAAAACGAGGAGCAGTGGTGGTAAAGCATGCCCTTCTGGCACACCACCCCTGCGGACAGAGGAGCGTTTGTTGAACAGTGCATGAGCATTCTATGGGGTGCAAATATATTTACGCTATGTGGCAGATTTATGAAAGACATGAATCATGAGGAAAAAGAAGTTATCTCACTTCAACAAATCTAGAAGCTCACAGAATCTTATTCCTAAAATAAATTAAAAATTGGGTAATCGTTTGCCTCAGTAGACGTATATAGGAATGTAATATTTTCCCTTGAACATTTTTAAAGGTGTCATTCCATAACATTCCTTAATAGTCTAACTATGTTATTTAAGACATGGACATTTTAGGTCCCTCCCTGGTGGCACAACAAGTACATGCACAGCAATATGAAGCTTCAGTGTGAGTTCAATCCACGGCCAAGGAGGTGTCCCATAGACCTCTCCTGTCTCGCCTGCTGCTCCCCTCAGCAGTGTACTTCGTCAGTCTGCCTATTCTGCTCCCCACTCTGATTCTGGTGAATCCTCTCACCACTCCTGCACTTATGGTCTATACTCCAGCTATGTATGCATACATAAATAAATCTTTAAAAAAAAAAAAAGTATAACATGCATAAAGAAACAACCTATGATGACTGAGAACAACAGATACCATAATCATGAAGATTAGAGCCCGAGAACTTTAAATAGTAATTGTCTGTGATTTAAATCACCTATTTACCAACAAATTAAATACGTTGCTTTATCACATAATGCTTTTCAGACTTTCCAATATTTATATATAATATATCTATAAAAAATTTTTCAAATTATTTCTGCTGCACATTTCAAAATATATAGTTATAATTTTGCTTATAGCCAAAAGTCACTTAATGGTCTTATCAAACATAGTTCCAGTTTCAAAAAGTGTACTCTTTCACTTCTTTATGTTTTCATATTAAAATTATACCTCAGATAACGGAAGCAAGATTGACCTAAAAATTGAACGCAGTACTTACAAGTGTAAAACCATCTTAAGTGACATGTGATTGCTTAAATCTTTGACAAGGACATCATACTCACCACAGAATGAAATCTGAGCTCTGAAATCAATGGGGACACCACGCTGGCCACAGAGGTAGGCATAGTGGGCGAGAGCATTGCACAGGCAGGGGCTGCCACACTTGCAGGCATCATGGCGGCACAGCTGGTAATACAGCCCAGGGCTGACGTAGAAGTGGCAAGGAGCAAAGAGCTCCTGGTGGATGGCATCGCAGTGTGCTGCATATCCAACTGAGAGACAACAAACCCATTAACACATCATTTACTAGAGCAGATCTCATCCCCAAGAAGTATGTTGCAGACATTTCCAGTCACCTTGCTTTCCTAGAAATATACTGTATTATATATGATTTTCAAAAGAAGGTTAATATTTTTAATTTATACAGATTTTTCTGGTTTGGCTTATTTTTGGTTATTGCAGTAATAACACCTATTCTGTATTCAGTAGACTGTTAGCTGAAGGGCATGACTAACAGCAGCATTGATATAAGCAGTGACTTCCATCCACCATTGCCTGAGGATCCTCTGGGAATTCTGTAATGAAGAAATGATGAGTATTGGGAAGCTTATCCACAGATACCCACACACTATAAAAGTGGTGCCAGACTGTGGAGATTATGACAACTCTTAGGAATACACAATTATTCAACTCATCTGGAATTATCTAATTTTAATGGAGTCTCTGAGGTGAATGATAATGAGGCAGATGCCACATCATCACTGAATATAATGTCTGCACAAGGCACAATGCACAGAGCACAGTGCTTGGCAGATATTTGTAACTCATTAATATCCAGTAAGTCAATCAATGAATGCATGAATAAATGAATAATAAATATAACTTATGGATATCTATAGATAAACCTCCCAAACACTCATCATTTGCTAAGGCCATGAGATATAGCTAGCAACCCAATTTTGGGAGGGCTGCGTTCTTGAAATTTGTTGACTTTTTTCTTGGAATGACTCATCAGATAAAATCCTTTATGAGAGTAATAAAGTTTGACAAAACTACCTAGATTGCAGCTTTCTGAAAAAGGCTATGTCTGGGAAAGCTTGATATAGAAGATCTAGGTTGCACTGATCTTCTCACAGACAAAATTAAACAACTTTGGGTTGTCATTGTTTTTTAGAAACCAGGTAAACTGCTGGAGAGCAAATTGTTTTTCACCACTAGGGACTTACACTGAAATTATTTGTTCAGTGTTTTAAATTTATTTATTATTAATAAGGAAACATGTAGTAACTGTCCGAGTACTCTATTTTTGTCTCATAATGCACATGTATATGGCAACAAATGACTCAGACCATAACAGTATCCAGTTAGTATGCATACTCCTAATCCCCAAGAGCTCCCAGGCAAAGCAATACATCAATGAAGCCTTCATTGTATGCCCTAAGGATTTGTAGGCCAAAAAAAATTCCTCTGACATTAAGTCATTAAGTAAAAGAGTGACTCACTTGTAAAAATAAAATATCATTCAGATTCATTCCATACTGAGTTATTTACTTATTGGCTGAGTTATTTCCTTTACTTCTAAATTTATACATTAAAAGATTAATTTTATGGAAAATAAAAAGTTTCATGCCAAAAAGAAAGACGCATAATATTTCAAATAAATGTCATATTATGGGGGAATAACATATAGATATATATCACATAAAAGAGGAGGTAACTTCAGAGGAGAGAGCAGGAAACTGAATTTATCAGTTAAACTCTACTCAAACGTTTACATGTTATTAAATATATTAAAAATTTCTGAAACATCAATGAGGGAATTGAGAAAATTAGAAACAAACTAAGCAAGTCTTACTGAAGTAAAAGGAGCAGAATTATTAGTGGAATGTTTAGGACAGAATGGAGCAAGTCTTGCTAAATGGAACTGAGATTAAAAACCTTGAAAAAAGTAGTCAAACTTAGAAGACCTCAGAGAAATTCCTTACTTTGCTCCAGAGAGGAAAATCTAGCAGTTCACCAATGGGGAACTAAGAGAATCCGTGGCTTGGGACTGAAACTAAAACACCTTTGGACATCAAAGATCAGCCTAGACTGAACCAAGATTGCACCAAAAGAGACATAGAATGAGCCATGTCTCACTGAATAAGAGGGGGTGGAAAGAACTACCTGGAGGCTTCAGTCTGGGGTAAGAGTCATAATCTACTAGGGAATGCCACTCTGTCAAGGTGACAGAGTTAAGGAGAACTATGGAGGCTCACACCACTGATTGACAAGAATGACACCTACAGAAACTGGCATGCTCCCCTCAGAGCAAGATGCTCCTTTGTGAAAGATGTACTGGGATGCTTCCCTGCCCTACAACTGGACAATCTCTCATCTTAGACACCACAGAGGAGGGATTTCAGTGTGCGAGAGACATGTGCCACACTAGACCCGATAGCACCACCTCCCACCCCCCTCCACTTTCACCCCAGCAGCTGGCCCCCTTTAGGCCCTCCCCAACCCTATGATTGAGACCGCCAAAACAGGTTTTAATACCTATAGAAGCCAGCGAAGGATGAAAGAAATGAAATCAAATAAAACCACAACATGTAGGTGAAAATTAGAAGGAATTCAACTCTCTAAGTTATGGCTATACATGTTTTTTTAGAAAAGTAAGAAAGCTAAAGCAGTAAAATAGGCAGGAAAAAAACACAGCACAGAGCACCTTAAGATCTCAAGAGAATATGACATGAGGAGAAAAAGACTCTCCAGAATAAATGTCCAGACTCTCCAGACAAATGTCTCCAAAGACATGGAAGACTTTGTCTTTCTGCCACATAAATAGTTCAAATTGTCATAATAAAGAAAAACAAAGCAATGGAAGATTGATCAAAGTTAGTTATTTCCTGCTCATGAATTATAAGAATTAGCATTGTTCATCTAGACCTTTTCCCTCAAGCAATATACAGATTCAATGTGATCCCTATTAAAGTTGCAATGATATTCTTCAAAGAAATAAAGCAAACATTACTGAAATTTGTATGGAACAACAAAAGACCCCAAATAGCCAAGTCAGTCTTGACACACACACACACAAAATGACATGACAGTATCATATTTCAGACCATACTACAAAGTTATTGTAATCAAAAACAATGTGATACTGTAATAAAAATAAACAGAATAATAGAATGGAACTGAGAGCTCAGAAATAAACCCACACCTACATGGATAGCTAATCTATGACAAGTGAAGCAAAAGTATAAAATGGAGCAAGAAAAGTCTTTAACAAATAGTGTTGAGGAAATTGGATGGTAATTTACAAAACAACAAACCTAGACACAACTTCACACCATACAAAATTCAGTTCAAAAGGGATAAAAGACTTGGATATAGAACAAACAATAAATCGAAACAAGAAAACACATAGACAAAATCACGGGCAAAAATTCCATAAAACTGGCTGCTGAGATGACTTTCGGAGTTTAACACCAAAGGCATGAAAACAAAAGCAAAAATAAAGATATGAGACTTCACTAAAATAAAAAGCTTCTACATGGCAAAGTAAACAATCATTAACACAAAAAGCTAGCCTATGAAGTAAGAGAAAATATTTGCACATCATATGTGTGATAAGGGACTAATATCAAAGACTGACAAGAACACACACATGTTAACAAAAAGAAAACAATTAACCCAAACAAAAACATAAAATAATTGAATACCGAAAAGACCCTTCTCCAAAGAAGATATACAAATGGTCAGCAGGCATACAAAGAAATGTTTGTCATCACTTATCTTCAGGCAAATACACTCAAAACCACACCCTTTAGAATAACCTTGAGATCTCACTTCACACCCTTGAGAATAACCATCATAAAGTCAAGAAAAAACAAGTTTGGTGAGGGAGAAAATGGATCCCTTATCTACTGTTTGTGAGATACAGACTGGCTCCGTTCACATGAAAAATAGTATGGAAGTCTCTCAAAATATTAAAAATAGATCTATGATGTGATTCGGCAATTCCAATCCTAGGTATCTACCAGAAGAATGCAGAAGCACTAGTTCAAAGTGTATGTGTGTGTGTGCACACCTGTGTCATTATATGTATTATAGATATATTGTTATATATGTATGTACATGTGTGTATTGCTATGTTCATTGTAACACTATTGACAATAGCTGAGTTATGCAAACAACACAATCCAACTTGAACATGACAATTTACCCAATGACAGATGAATGAATTAAGAAAGATATGGTATATATACAAAGTGGAACATTACTCAGTTATTTAAAAAATGAGATTTTGCTATTTGAAATGACATGGATGGAAAAGGAAAGAATGATGTTAAACAAAGTAAGTCAAGATAAAGATAAATACTGGGTTACTTCACTCATATGTGAAACAAAGCAAAACAAGTGAAAAATGGACCTTTAACATCTGTCAAAACCAAAAGGGAGGTTTGAAGGGGGGGAGCAAAGGGAAGGGAGGGTGGGGGAAAATCTATGAACTATGGTAGAAGACTGTTGGTACTTTGGTGGTGGGTATGGTGTGACAAAGTACATTTGTAGAGGTGTGAATCTATGTCCCTAAAATGTACAGTGTTGTAAGTTAATGTTGCCTCAAGAAAAATAATTTTAAAGAATGAAAATAATGTGCCACAGATAACAAAAGGCTATTTTAGTAGTTTTATTAATGGTAGGAAAATGATCAAAGAGGTTTTCTTTGATCTTCTTAACAACCTTCTTAGGAATAATCATCTTAAATTTAGATGCTGGCTTAGACAAAATATACTGAAAAAAAAAGTAACTTGTGTTCTTATACACTGAAACTGTAATAATAAAGGGCAAATAAGAAAATCAACAGAATCCTCCAAAACAACAACTATAATAACCAGAAATCATACTTACAGAAATTGCATATCCATGCTTCTCATGGATGTCCCACCAGTATTATTAATATGTTTATGTCAATATATTTATTGTATATTATTTACTTATTATATGTTAATATATAGCATATTGATAATATACACTAATAATATAGTAATAATATATAACACCATCCTCCCTGGTGGCCTAGGCATCAGTACTATCATGCTACTTACTGCCTGAGTTCAATTCCTGGCCAGGGAGCTGACTCACATATGGCACAGCAGACTCTCCTGTCTGCTCAGTAGTATATTTCAGTATATCTGCCAGTTTTTCTCCCACACTATGTCTCTGGTAAGTCCTCTTACCCTGCACCTCTGGCCCACACCCCAGTTCTTCTATACAAAAATATATCTAAAATCTTTAAAAAATAATAAATAACACTATTTATTTGTACATACAGAGCTGGGGTACAGGCCAGAGGCTCAGGGGCAGTGAGAGGCTTCACCAGAGACAGAGTGGGGAGCAGAACAGGCAGATCAAGGAAGTACACTGCTGAGGGGAGCAGCGGGCGGGTCAGGAGAGGTCTGCCACGCCATGTGGTCAACTCCGGGGCAGGCGGGAATCGAACTCATGCGGAAGTGGTTTTAGCTTCTCAGTGCTGTGCTTTAACCCACTGCACCACCAGGGAGGGCCAAATAACACTTTTCACTACTTAAAAATGAAGTGATTAGAGGAACAAATTAAAATTATAGAAAAATCACCTAATATGTCACTATTTTGCATAAAATATTTTAGTAAAAACTAATGTCCCCTTTTATTGAGAAGAAAATAGTCCTTTAAAAAGTTTGTTGTGGGGAAAGCAAACTGTCTATAACTCCAAACTGAGAGGACAACCCAAAGCTCTGTCTGTAGAAGCCTCCTGGGCCACTTAGTCTTGGCAGATTTTAAATCTCTGTCCTTGTGCTAGGATAAACCATAACCATTTAAAAAAAATAATAAGTTTGCTGTGAAGCCCTCCCTGGTGGCGCAGCGGGTTAAAGCACAGCACTAAGAAGCTAAAGCCACTTCAGCATGAGTTCCATTCCCGCCAGCCCTGGAGGTGACCACATGGCGCAGCAGACCTCCCCTGCCCACTGCTCCCCTCAGCAGTGTACTTCCTCGATCTGCCTGTTCTGCTCCCTGCTCTGTCTCTGGTGAATACTCTCACCCTCCACATCTCTGGCCTGTATCCCAGTTCTGTACGAATAAATAAATAAATGCTTAAAAAAATCTAAAAAAAAAAAAGTTTTTTGTGGCTTTAATAAAAAGAAATCCATGTAGAAGACTATTAGGGTGGTAAGAATGGTGTGAAAACATACATTTGTAGAGTCTTAAACCTACAACCTCTAAAACAAAACAGTGATGTAAAACAACTTTACCTCAAAAAATATAGCCAAAAATTTTGGGCATGTAAATTACACTGTCATTGTATATTAAAACCTTGGAGCATGAACACCTCAAACTGTTGCCCACCTGATGGCCCAAAGCTCCTGTGAGTTACCTGTGTCCTGCTGGTTTCCTCAGCAGGAACTCACAATGTGATAGTTAAGTTCATGAGCTATCACACTCTGGAACTGAAATCTCAATCCCAATATTATAATAGCATCAGTATAAGTATTTTCAAAGATTTCTCTTTAGCATTTCAAGATCTCCAAAATGCTAGTTCACCTTGGGAGAGAAAGGATTTCTAAATACTTCAAGTGAGTAAAAAATCATTAATGCACAGTAGCAAATAAAATAATCATCTTCTGGATTGTTTTTTAAAAACCTAAGTTATATCACGAGGCACATGCAAAGGCATAACAAATAAAAATGCAATAAGAATGGCATGTGTTCTCTTCATAATGAAGAGGATCAGAATTGCAAATCACTATTTTACAAATTAATGGTAACATTATAAAGAATGATTGTATAACATTAAATTATGTAATCTAGAATTGTTCCTGAAGTTTATACAAAAAGGGAAACTTACTGTTTTGCTGATTAATGTTACAGGGATCCACCATAGGAACATGAACAGGTGCAAAACAAGTGGAGGAAACTCTCCATGCATTTGCGTGAAGCTGTGGGGTACCCTCTATCATGCCTGATGGGGAACTAGAAGGCAAGAAAAAAACTGGATGGTGAACTAGAAGGCACAAATAATACTCATCTTAGTCTTTCCCATTCATTTCATTTGTTCACACTCCTCAAATATTGAGAAAAAAAAAAGATACCTTTACTTTAAATTCCTAAGAAATCTGAGCTTAAAATATTCTACTAGTTTTTTTTTTAATAAACACAGTATGTGTTTCTTTTTTAATAAACATGGAATTAGCTTCCTGCTATCAAGACTAAAATGTGACATATTAGGTACATTCATGATTTTATTTAACAATCATTTCTACTCCTTGTGAAGAATCACCATTCCTATTTTATAAAGAAAAAACAAACAGGATTCAAATCCAATGTGCGCAGTTTGAACCAAGCTTCACGCAAGCCCATGGTGAAGCTGAGCAAGCAAACGAAATGAAAATAGAGGGAAAATGTTACAAGCGATGCCCTTCTTCTGAGATTGCGCACTTCTTCAATTTCCTTAACAAATCAATTTTGAAGAGACATCTACTCTTCCAAAACCGGGCTTGTAAATTACAATATTTAAGAATCAAAATTCAATACCACCTCCAGCGGCCATCAAAATTTTTAAAATGCACCAATCAATATTTTTGCCAATCCCTATTGTTCACTGTGTTAAAGAAAAAATAACAGTGACAACAAAAAATCAGAATGGGCCTCATCTCCTTGAAGAAGCTTTTGGGCATAGATCTAAGGTACAAAGGGCAGGGTCTGGGTCAAAACAGGGGAAAGAAGAGCACAGGGACTGCGGTGGTGGATCATAGCTACTATGGAGTGGGGAACTAGGGACTACACCTGAGGAGAGACATCAAATACTCTCCGAATTTTAACAAAGATGTAAGGTAAATAATTTTTGTAAATAATTAATTTTTTAAAAGAAGCTTTTATGGGCCCTCCCTGGTGGCGCAACCGGTTAAAGCCAGCACAAAGGAGCTTAAGCCACTTCCGCATGAGTTCGATTCCGCCTGCCCCGGAAGTGACCACGTGGTGTGGCAGACCTCTCCTGATGGCCCGCTGCTCCCCTCAGCAGTGTACTTTCTCAATCTGCCTGTTCTGTACCCCGCTCTGTCTCTGGTGAATCCTCTCACCCTCCACATCTCTGGCCTGTACCCCAGTTCTGTACGAATAAATAATCTTTAAAAAAAGAAGAAGAAGCTTTTAACCAAGTAAACAGCTAACTGAAGCATAAACTGTTAATTACTACAACATGGCCAAGCAGCAAACTGGATGTTATCTCAGCTCTGTGCCATCCTAATAACTTCATTTCTTTAGGTTAAATACCTCAGTTACAATCCACTATGGAGTTTCTCACCACAATGACCGAGAAAGAAGGAACTAAGGAGGTGGCACAAGCCTTTCCACAATGTCCATCATTTGTGCCCACCTTTCCCTTCTTCCATTTTTATTCCTCTATAACGATAAAGAATTATTACAAATGCCTAATATAAAATCTCATTGTGTTCAAATGAGAACTGAGGCACGAAGGAATTGCACCATTTCGATTAGCTGTTCTCATTCTGTTTTTCCTTCCCTCTTCATGCTTCCAAAGGACAAGAAAGTAGGTCAAGGTGATGGGTGAAATCCAAGTTCCCAAAAGGAACTCACTCAGAGGGTAGCTCTTATTTCATTTACATAGAAAAAAAATAAGAGCTAAAATGTAGACCCAATTAATTGTTGCTTTTCTATTTTACAAAGTAACCTTCCTGTTCACCAGAGTAAATTTACTATAACAAAGCATAAAAAATAAAATTTCAAGTAATTAATAATTTCTACTCCACTATGTTTGAGAGTCGTATTAACCTTTGTGAAGTAAAGAATTTTAATTGCTTATGCTGGAAAGCTAAACAATGTTTAGAAAGTTATCTCTGACTCTGAAATATTATCTTACACTGTTATCACGCCTGAGTGTTTATCCATGGAGGAGACTGGTGCCTTAGAAAGAGGCAGACAGATCTGCCATCTGTTAAACATTGACTGTTAACCTATTGTGAAAAACAAGGAAAGAAAGGAGGCTTAACGCCTCTTCTAAACTTCTTAGCCAACCCCCTTAATACAGTTCTGTTGCACAAATGTGATAAAGATACTGATATTCTGAACTACAAATAAGTAAAGCAAAAAAAAAGTTAAATATTGACTCCCCTGGGACACAAGCTAGAAAAATTCTGTCTTATTCAATATGATTGCTGTTGCATGTAATGTTCCTTGCTAGTTCCTAAGACTGCAAGAATGGATAACATGACCCTGAGTCTAAAGTTCTTGAAGTTTTAAGTGGAAGCCAGAGAGATAAACAATGGATTTTCATAAACATCAAGTTAGAATTAACTTTATTCAGTGTGACATGAACTCGTTTTTTGAAACAAGTAATGTCTGACTTACTTTGAATAGTAAGTAGGAACTCATGAGAAAAATTAGGAGGGAGGAAGATCTCCAAGCAGGAAGAAGAGATTAAGAAGTGTTTAAAAAAAAAAAATTAGAGAATGACTTCTCCATGAAAGTTTCCATGGTTACGTAGTCCAAAGTCTCTTGGCCATAATCACACAGCTCAACACTTAATTTGAAATTACCTCAGTATTTTACATACAGTGGTGGTCACTGGCTTGCACTAATTGTTTCTTAATGATTGTTATTCCTTCCCATCTGTAAAACAAGTTACTTGAGGACTGGAACCAAATCAGTCTGCTTCAGTTGCCCCACAGAACTTGGAATAATAACAAGTGCTCAAAGCATTAACATTAAATTATGCACTGTCTTTGTGCATGTCAGCAAAGTGCTTTTCCATACAAGGGGTACATATGTCTGTATTCTTTTCTTTCAACAACATCCCAACTATCACAAAATCCAATTAACTTAGGTACGAGGATGTTGTTTTTTCCAATCTGGAATTATTCATATCAAATGCTATTGATAGCTTTAAAGTAATTTATTGTCATGGAAAAAATTAAGATATTTCTATGGGCAGTGAGTTTTCAAAAATAAAATACGTGAAGTGATTAGTGCAGAGCAGAAATGAGTGGAGAGCAGTGAACCCACAGGCTCCGAGTCACAACACCCAAATTAAAAGCCCAACTACACTGCATGTGAAATAAGTGACTATAAATCCATTTATTACCACTTGGAGGCCTCAATCATTTCTTTATCTATAAAGCAGAGCTACTAGTCAAGGGACTGCTATAAGATTTAAACATGATCCATGTAAAGCTCTTGGAACAGTGATGACTATGCTATTACTAAAGTAATATTTTTAATGAAAGAAAATATAATGAAGATAAATGAAATTTATATTCTCTCTCTAAATTGTTGATCATTAAATCATGTTCGCTATGCAGAAATCATACTTACAGAAAATCATCTCTTATGTTCCCATTAAAAGTGCCACACAGACCTAATGTTCTTCTTTTCCATGCACTAGTCAGCTGAATATAAATTCTTTCCCCATCTATAGCAAACAGAATCTTTAAGCCAAATGTGGTTTTTAGAAGAATAAATAAGGATGACAGAGTTTGTATTTCAACAAGTCCTGCAAGAAGCAAAATACACAGTCAGTTTCAGATGCAGGCAGAGCTGTGAAGTGTTAGCATGACATGCAGACTCTTCTGAAAGACTGGACATGGGGAAACGAGCTCAGTTTCTGCCCCTGTGTTCAGGCTTATTTCTGCCAACTTCTTGTCTGTTTTCTCCCATTTCCCTTCCGTCCCTCCTTTCTGGATCTTCACTAGGCATGTTTAATGCGGTGTCAGGTTACTATGTAATTTCAGTTGGTAAGCATCTCCTGACAAAGTCGACAAGGAGCAATTCTTAGATATTTGAAATCTGCTTTTTTTTTTTTTTTTCAGGCAGGCTGGGTTGTTTTGTTTTTTGCTCTTTTTTTTTTTCCAATTCTGGCACTACATTTTCATTTCCTTCATACATGTTCCACTATGTACCTTCTGCCAACCCCTCATCTGCTTTCCTCTCCCTTCTCTATCTCCTTCCCACAAGTTCTCTCTGGTAACCAGAAAGTTATTTCACTAAATCCAAGATTTATCCCTATTATATTTTGCTCATGTGTTTTAGTTATTTATACTAAACAGATGAGTGACACTACCCATTTTTCACTTTCAGATTATTTCACTTAATATAATCACCTTGAGGTCCTTCCATTTTGTTCCAAAAAAACCAATTTCATCTTTTTGACAGCTGTGTTATATTCCATGACATTTGAAAGCTGATCTTTTCTTAACATGTCTGTGTGTATCTGTATAAATTTTTCCCAAAATCAGTCATGACTCAAGTCAAAAGTTGTGTTTTCCTCAAAAATTCCCTATTTCTTTAAAATTGTTACCAAAAAACAAAGAACACAACACTCAAGAAGCAAAATCTTATGAGACCCACCTAGAGATTATAATCTCTTTCCAACACTGAACACAAAAATGTAAGACTTTTGCCACCAATGCAGTAACTCTTCATTGCTCCTATATCCCTATCACAATTTCTGTCCTCAACTTGGTTATCAAGCCCAGAAGTACAAGAGTCATTCTCTGATCATGTTAACTCCCTCACTACCCTTCCCCAACCCACACCAATCCAATCCATTGCCAAGTATAGGCCACTTTTTTCCTAAATCATTTTTCAGTATGCTATCTTCTTTTCATTCTACTGTCACTGCCTTAGATCAAGTCTTTCTCACTCCTTACATACCTTATTATATTTTAATAACACCCTGCCCTTCACTTTCCTTGTCTAACAGCCCTCCAAACCAATTCCACACTGTTGTCAAAAGCAGTCTACCAAAAAGAAAATGAAAGAGAGACTTACAGCAATATTCTAATTAAAGTTCATTTTTATTTGGTTTAACTACATGGACTGTCATCTTTGTAGAAAAGTGGTCAAATAATTATAATCCATATTTAATCTCACGTCAAGTTTAGTCTCCTTAGTATGATACTGAGTAGCATGACCATGTAATTTGTAACAGAAATCAAAACTGTCGTGAAAGTGGAAGAGTTTTACTAAAAACGGTTTGGGGGGGTCCTCCCTCGGAGCACAGCGGGTTAAAGCACAGCATTAAGAGGCTAAAGCCACTTCAGCATGAGTTTCATCCCCACCCTGAAGGTGATTCACATGGCGTGGCAGACCTCCCCTGACCTGCCCACTGTTCCCCTCAGCAGTATACTTCGATGATCTGCCTGTTCTGCTCCCCACTCTGTCTCTGGTGAATCTTCTCACCACCCTTGAATCTCTGTCCTGTACCCCAGTTCTGTATGCATAAATAAATAAATTTTTTAAAAAAACAAAAACTGTTTTGACACATAGGCACAAACAAGGCCTGTCCCAGGAAAAACACAATGTGTGAGGCCTTTATATATGAGACCTTCCCCATTATTACCCCACTTACTTTCCTGTTCTCATCTCTGGATATTGTCTACTTACCTTTTTCATCAGTAGCAATATTAGATTAGACATTCAACATTGTTATAGACCTCTGTGGCTTTGCATGGGGCACTTTCCCCCATCTGCTTCATCTGGCACTTCCTCAGCTTGAAATACTTAATAAACCACTGCGTCCTTCAGAAAATGTTCCTGCCTGTATCTGCAGCTGAGTAAGCTTTACTAATTTTGATCCCAAATCCCCTGTGCAATATTTGAGTTTATCATATTTGTATTGTAAATGGGAGTTAGCTTATATCTTTCCTTTCCAAATTCTGGGCTACCTGAGGTAAACTCTAGGTCCCATAAAAAGGGTCTCCACTATACCTTTCTGAGGTACTGGCAATACACATGCTTTCAAAAAAATGTTAAATTTTGACAGGAATGCAAAACTGAGACAACCAAAAGGGGAGAGTAGCAGGGAGGAAAAGGGCAGGGAGGAGAGCAACTTCTAGAACATGAAATCAGTTCCTGAGGTACTAGTGGTGGCCATGGTGTGAAAACATACATTTGTAGAGGTTTAAACATACAATCCCCAAATCAGACATGAGGTAAATCAACCTGACCTCCATAAACATAATTGGAAAGAGAAGAAAACATTTTATAAAAAACCTAAAATATGTCAGATTAGTGAGCCAATAGGAGAGCATGTCATTAAGTTGTTTGGCTTTTCATGACTGAGTGTGAAGAAAGGACACTATAGGCATTGCTTCTTACCATGCAGATTGAAGCCATGGTTAGGGCTGGTGAGGATCTGTCCTCCCCTGCTCAGGGTCACTTGTTTGTTAAAATCATCTTCCAAAATTAGAGTTATGGACTGAAGACAGACCAAGCCAAGGTTCTGCACAAAACTCAAAATTTCAATTAAAGTTTGTTTGTTTTGTTTTGTTTTGTTTTGTTTTGTTTTTTTCCGAAAGGGGCACATTCGTTTGGTCATTTTGAAATGTTGTCCTTACCTGCTCACAGGGAGCTTTCTGTAAAGTAATTGTGAATTTATCTTTTCCAGTTCCTTTCACAAGAATGTACTGGCACATTCCAATGAAAGAATAATGTCGACCATCAAAAGTGGTAAAATGAGAATCACCAACAACAGAGCATTGAACTGCCAATAAAAGAAGAAACAGAGAATGAGGAGAGAGAAATAACATCAATTCTTAAAAAGTAGGACATCAAAGGGTAAAATATAGGGCCTTCCCTGGTGGCAGAAGGGTTTAAAGTGCAACACTATAAAGCTATCTGCAACCACTTCAGCATGAGTTCAATCCCCTGCCAGGGAGCTGACTCACACGGCAGCGAATGCAGCATAAGTTCTGCCAGGAAGTTGACCCAGTGGCAGACCTCTCCTGACCTGCCTGCTGCTCCCCTCAGCAGTGTACTTCATCTGTTCTGCTCCCCGCTCTGTCTCTGGTGAATCCTCTCACTGCCCCACACCTCTGGTTTATATCCCAGTTCTTGTATGCATAAATAATTTTAAAGGTAAATTATCATGCACTGAACAGATGAACTAAAATTTTTAAAATGTATTGGTCTGACAGACGTACTAAATCACATGTCAATTTAATAAAAAAACTATTTAATGATAGCTCTTCCACATATTTTTGTTTTATAATATTTATACTCTTTAATTTTGTTTTTCTACAAAAGTTGCCTGCTCAAAGTAATCATTGATTCTCTGAGTAAATAAATAAATCTTTAAAAAAAACATTTCAGAACATTACCTGGACAGTCATGCTCAGTACAGTTCCAAGCACCACCAACACACACACTAAATGAAATCATAAAAATATTAATTTACTAGTATAGGGAAGCTCAATTAATGATTGCATCAAAATACATCATATTCATATAGGTACACTGGTACATCATAAAGGATGTCCACTGAAAAAAATCTTCATATTTGATTATATGATAAATTTTGTCTGGCCAGCACCTAAATTATTCACTAAATATCACACTTAAAGGTCACTAAAGGTGACTCTCCCTGGTAGCGGCACAGTGAGTTAAAGCACAGCACTATGAAGCTAAAACCACTTCAGCATGAGATCGATCCCCGCACAGGAGGTGATCCACATGGCGCGGCAGACCTCCCCTGACCAGCCCATTGCTCCCTTCAGCAGTGTACTTCATCAGTTAGCCTGTTCTGCTCCCCACTCTGTCTCTGGTGAATCCTCTCACCACCTCTGCACCTCTGGCCTGTACCCCAGTCTGTATACATAAATAAATAAATCTTAAAAAAAAAAAAGTCAATAAAGGCGATACAAAAAATAGAGTACAGAATAGTTAGGAATAAAAATAGAAACCAAGTAAAGAACTTCTATTTTATGTTCTCCTTTCATTGATTAAAATAAAAAAAGTCACATATAAAAGTTTTTAGCCATATCAACAGAGAAATAATACATAAGATTAATAAATTATCCACTTCATATTTTAAAACTTGATTTTGAGAATCATCAGATATTAATTAAAGGACGTCCATTTATGTAAGATTAAATTCTACTGTCTACCATCTGCAGGGTATGAGTTTTGGGGGACAGAATTAGCAGCTGGAAAGCAGGCATTCAAAATGGTCACCATTTGCATGTTATTTACATACACTGTCACCAAAGGGAAGAGAGCCTGAAATATTTAGACTAAACTTCTGGTTTTTTTGTTGTTTTTTTTTTTTTTTGGTACTGTTCTTGGGGGACGTCACATTTTTTCTAATAGTCTTAGCTAATTTATTAAAAGATTCTACATTAATTAATTTATTAAAAGATTCATCATTAATCATAGTCAAAGTTGGCAATATGGAGTGTCATAATTTAAAATCTTCCTTTGAGAATTTCAGTAGCACTACCAAATTTTAACAGTAAAATTTGGGGCAAATGAGGATCAATAAGAAAAGACTTGTCACCATGGTTCACATTTTATGGACATATCAATGGAAGAGAGGCGAATTATCTCATAAGAAAATATAAATGACACCACCATTCAGATATCTATACACATTTTAAATAAAATGCAATTGTAGAAAATTAGTAATAAATGTATTCCCCCAGACATGTGTCACATGTGTCATGGTAAGTTTTCAACAATCCAGTCAGCAAAAATAACAATTCATGCTGATCACCTACCATTCAGTACATTCTTGCTCAATTTTTGAACCAACTGCATAAGCTAATCCATGAAAATTGCATGGGCAATTTTCCAAGGAGATGCAAGTCCCATTTTCCATTATGAGGCCTATTTAAGGAAAAAAATTACTATATCAAAATTTCAAAAGAAATAATAAAGATTGATATTTAATATAACCACACAGCCAGCTTTTATTAAACAACTGTTTACTCTAGGTATGGGAAATACAAATTTCATTTACTTTCAGGTGGCTTGCCAACAACCTGGCTCTGTCTCAAACAGTAGATACCATATAAGGGTCTGTTTCACAATTTTCAAATTTTTTTACCCAAAACTTTATTAGCAAAAACTCAAGTTTCACTATAAAGAACAAGGCAATGAGTTGGTGTCTCTTTGCTTCTGAAGGAAGAAGGGAGGAAAAAAGGGGAAAATATATTTTGTGTTTAATGTCTCCAAAATGAGAGCTTTACACTATGGTTAAACAGCTAATAAAAGGCTAGTGAGTAATACTTAATGAGCTAGAAAAGCAGAACTGTATTAATTTTTCTAATGAATAAAGGTGGTTGAACCAAAATGTAAATCAATTGTGTTACTAAACCCATGGTTTCATTCAGCTGATCTTTTTACAGAGAAAGCCTTTCTAGATGAAGGAAACATCGACTTATATTTTGGTCATGGGTTTATAAACCAGTGTAAACCGTTAATCTCATCTTTAATGAATAACAAATAGTTCTAATCTGGCACTGGTCCACAAATAGTAATTTGACTAACACTGGTAGAACATTGCACTGAGATCTATTGAGGTCTATAGATCTGATCCAAATTCTCACACATACTAAGTGTAAAACAGTGAGTATATCAATATCTCAGGGATTCTATATTTTCATCTGTAAATCTAAAAAGCTTTGAGTAAATTCTCAGTGTTCTTCATAAACATCTAGCAGTAGTTGGCAGACATTCCCAAATTTAAATCCTACCGCTATGTTACTCCTAATTTAAATACTAAAATTACATCAGACTAAAGTTTTATACTATCAAAGTATGAAGGTCTTTTTTTTTTCTTTTAAGTAGCTTTCACCTTTTTTTAAAAAAATGAAAATACATAAAGATTTTAATACTTTTAAGTAGTCAAGAGAACAAAAAAAATACTGGAGTAACTACAGGAATCTAGATTCTCAATTTATTCTATATTTACAAACTAATAAACTTTTCATCAGAGAAAAGCAGTCAATCTTGCTAGTTACTTCTAGAACCAAATCCTACACGGGTAGAAAGTCACAACCAGCCCAATGTCTTGGGAGAACACATTAAGAGGTAAGTCTCAGATCATGGGCTACTAGTTTCCATGAATGCAGGTATGTTTTCTTTCATGAAGCACTTACCGTCTGGGCAGTAACATCCATCAAGACAATGTAGATTGCTCCCAAGACATTGTTTCTCAAAAGTGCAAGTTGGTGGGCAACAACTTATACAATCCCGATGGACAAAGCTATCATCACATTTATCCGCTAAAATGCACAAACAGAGGCTCTGTAAGTAAATGTACTCACCTTTCTTTCAAAAAAAAAAAAATCACATGGTTCAGAAAACTGAAAGTTTATCAAAGTTACTACATTAATAAAACATCGTTAGTTTTTAGTACTAGGGTAAGGACTAGATAAATCTAAAATTAACAACTATAAAGGGTTTGGAAAATAAGGAAGCAAAGCATACTGCATGCTGGAAAGTCATCTCTCCAGTCTTGAATGGGGTACCCAGCATGGGAACAGGCTCTAGCATACTCAGTGGCTGCTCGACAATAGGTGTCATCATCGTCAGTTCTGGAAAAGGAAAAGAATTACGTAGGAAATATTCAATATATGTGTGTATGTAGGTGTTAATGTGTATGTGTCTACACACCCATATACTACTAATATATAGAAAAGAGCCAGAATCACATGGGAAATATTAACAGATGCCACACCTTTGATCTCTTGATTACTGAAAAAGCAGATGTGGGGAGTATCTGAATACTAAGTAAGTCAGCGAGTACATAATATAGACAATAACGTAGAAGCATATAAACATGGTATCTCAGCTAAAAAGACTTGGATATATTGTATTCATTGAAATTGGCCACTTTTCTTTTAAAGTGAGACTGTCTATATGGACAAAGATTACTATTTTATTATGGTATTATTTTCAGGATCCTCAAACATATTATTTTTTTGTTCTCACACAAAGCATCCCAGATCTTTTAGAATTCAACCAAAGCTATCACAACAAAAGTATGAAACAAAAAGCTATCACAACGAAAGTATCAAACATGAAATTTACTACCAAGATACTCTGCTCTTGATAGGCTAATGTTGAAATAAAATCTATACTAATAATTTGAAGCACTTTTGAGAGACTGCAAAAATAGCATTGAAGACTTAAAAGGTTTTAAATTCTTTCAAGTTTAAAGTTCTTTCAAGTTTAAATTACTAAAGCAAGCTACCTTTATAATCTTTCCAAGTGCAAAAAATCTCTAATCATTTTCTTATAATCACCTTAGAAGTTCCCCCAAACAAATATAAAAGGTCTGCCAATACCCAAAGCAGATTATAAAATAAGCAGGGTTTCTAATAAGGTAGTGGACTTGTTTTTCAACCTGACTAAAACTCAAAATTGAATAGTTAAATATCTTACAAGATAATGACTTTAAGAATGTTGCATTTTGTGAACTTTAGCATTTTTGGTATCTATTGTTAAAGTCACTTAGCTCAAATTACTCTTATCTTCTGCTACTGTAATTGGAGTCATGCAGCTTATCTAGTCCAATTAAATGAGCTTTCAAAGGATTGGGCACATTAACTTCAGAGCTCAAAAATTAGTCCCAATCTCCAAGCAAGAAAGCCTCTGAAGGACAGGTATGCTAAAATTGTTGAATTCCTGGAAAGTCTTTATGTTTAGGATTTACCTTAAAAATGTAAGCTGTTTCCTACAATTAGTAGTGATTTTGAAAGTCAAGACAGCAACTGAATCTTGGCTTTTCAACCCAATGAAATTATTAAGACAGTTACCACTATTCAAGTATCTATGTTACTCAGGAACCTGTCAGCCGCCTCAAAAATGGAATTGCTCAAAGTCTCAGCAAACAGGCATGAAAGAATTGTTACTGAGGAAGAAGTGAGCCCATTTTTGCATGTTAAATATTTTTTAAGATTTATTTATTTATGCATACAGAACTGAGCTACAGGCCAGAGGTGGGTGGGGTGGTGAGAGGATTCCCCAGAGACAGAGTGGGAAGCAGAACAAGCAGATGTACTGAAATATACTGCTAAGGGGAGCAGCAGGTAGGACAGGAGAGGTCTCCTGTGCCATGTGGGTCACCTCCCTGGTTGGGGATCAAACTCCTGCTGAAGTGGCTGCAGATAGCTTCATAGTGCAGCTCTTTAATGGGTTGTACCACTAGGGAGGGCCCAGGATATGAAAATTTTAAAAGATAAAAATGTTAATTTCTCAGTGATGAAATGTCAGATGAAGTGGATGTGGCAGAAACTTTTGTGATGTCCAGTATCCTCTTCTTTTCAATGTAAAAGCCCCTCATTTCTACTGGGTACATGGCTACCAAGTCAGAGCCAAAACTTCCCAGTCTTAAATCTTGTGGGTCACGTGTCTACATGTTATCCAAAGTGTATGTGGTATGTCCAGGTGACATCCTTCAAAATGCTGTGAACCTTGTACTTCCTTTTGTCTCTCTGGACATCATGGTGTAGAACCAGTTTTGACCATGAAGTTGAGTGTCATACTGTAGGTTCTTGGTTATGACATACTGATCATATATCTGAGTCATTAGAAAACGAATGGAGTAGACACATGGTATGCATCCAGGACCACTTACCAGCTTGGATTTTATACAAAAGAACTACAAACATTCAATTTAATTTAAGCCACTGATATTTTGGCAATTGAAGCTATCAAGCAATAGCCTAATAAATAAATGGAGAATGATTCTGGATATGCCAACTGGTACTTCATCTCAATGACTTAAGAAGTGGATGCTGAAGATAATAATGATAAATCAAGTGAAAAAACTACTAGAGAATGGTAAAAGCATGAGTCATTGTGGAAGAACAACTTTTAATACCATATACATAGCTAAATAAGTGATCAAGAGACTGAATGATATAGAACAGAGATATAAGAATGCAATGCTAAAATAAGAAATAAAGTCAAACAAGAAACAGATGTTGTATAATATAGGGTAGGTTATAGTACACAATGTTTCAGGTAGAGAGGAAGTTCTTGCCAAGATCCTGCATTAATTAAGAAATTCCCAAAATTTTGATGGACTGCACTCTACTCAAAATTAACAATTATCCTAACTAACCTTATTTTATTGTACAGAAAACATATTCATTATACTCATTATTTTGTAATAATACCATTCAATTAAAGTAGGATAGTTTATAATAACACAAGTTCATATTACCTTGACCTTTCCTCTTTGTTTTCACCTTTGATAAACTTTAACATCTTAATATTATATCCTATATGCTATTTAAATGGTTTTACTCAGGGGCCTCCCTGGTGGTGCAGGGGTTAAAGGTAGCACTATCAAGATATCGCCAGTCACTACAGAAAGAGTTAGATCCATGTCTGCCAAAGAGCTGACCCACATGCTGCAGCAGACCTCTCCTGACCTGCCTGCTGCTCCCCTCAGGAATGCATTTCAGTACTTCTACCTGTTCTGCTTCCCACTCTGTCTCTGCTGAATCCTCTCACCCCTCACACCTCTGACCTATACCCCAGTTCTTGTATACATACATAAATAAATCTTTTAAATAAATAAATGGATTTACTCTACTGAAAATGAGTCTGGTGTTTTACAACAAAATTCCCATATATCAGTTAGACACTACCCGATAACCAGGAAGTTCAGAATAGCTGCTAAAATACAGTTTGGGGGCCTTCCCTGGTGGCACAGCGGGTTATATACAGCACTAAGAAGCTAAAGCCACTTCATTATGAGTTCGATCCCCACATTGGAGGTGATCCACATGGTGAGGCAGACCTCTCCTGGCCTGCCCACTGCTCCCCTCAGCATTGTACTTTGTCAGTCAGCCAGTTCTGCTCCCCACCCTTTCTCAGGTGGATCCTCTCACTGTCCCTGACCTCTGGCCTGTACCTCAATTCTGTATGCATAAATAAATAAATCTTTTAAAGTATATACAGTTTGGTTTTTGCATTTCCCATTATATTTGTGAATCACTGAAATGACTAAGTTACAGTTGTGATTTTAGACAAAGAAAATTTTGCAATCACCTCACTTACTTGCAAAGATCATTAACACAGCTGGCAATATATAAGTACGGATCTATATATTCATGGCAACTCAAAAAAGGAAACTGCAACAGTATCTGACACTTGAAGAAGATTGCCTGTCAACAAAAAGATAACTGTCACAAGAAAACACTCAGCAATACAAATATAGTCTCTCTTTTCTCCTGATGTATTTGCAAGACTCTGTTCTTACCAGAAAGATAAGTTAATTCAATCTTACAAAATGTAACCAACCTTTGTCTAACTTTGTATTTTCATACTGAGTATTACTTGTATGAAATGTATTACATTCATTACTTCCAAAAGTTTTAAATTTATTAGTTTGCAATTATATTTCCTGAATTTAATAGTTTTCAATTATATATTATTTGCTTTTAAAAGTCTTAATGTAAACTGTTTAGATAATATATGTTCATTAACATGCTCAAACTCTTCACATTGAATTTACCTCAAATGCTGGCATTCCACTGGAACATGGATTTGGAAAATCTGAGGGTGTTGGTACACATTTGATGTCATCTGGAGTTTGCACCAACCAACTATTTGCAAACATTGCAATGTCTTCTGTGAGGTCCTCTATTTCACCCAAAAACATACACAAAAACAAGTGTAACAATATCACCATCCATAAACACACAATTTGTCCACACAAGTTAACTTCCTAGTCAAGTTAAATTCAATAGTTTTATGATTACCAATGATATTAGACTATCACATTACTTTGACATAATAAAAATGTTAAGCAAATTAATCCAATAATTGCTAATATCATTGGAAATAAACAGAGACTTCATTGAAACAACACAGGGAAGGTCTGACAGTGAGTGGTACAGCACAGGAACCAGAAAAGCACTAATTAGTCAGCAATCAATTCTTGCAGCAGGAGAAGAAACATGAAAGAATAAGTAACACAAAATTTGGTATGACATTTTTCAGAGAGCTCACTTATTATATTTGACCTAAGTCCAAATTTTCTAAAACTGCTGTTTCAATTAGGGGGTACACAATTTAAAATTTTTTGTTAAGCCCTCAGGGAGAAACTACCTAGGATTGGAAAGAATGGAAAAGACACCCAAAGAAAAAGAAAACTAAAAAGTGAATTCACTTCATCTGAAAATGAGCAATAGCGTCTCTAAACATGCTCAGAACAGATGGTTAAGTCCTAACAGTCTCCCAGCATTTCTCTGAGGCAAGATTCAAGAGCTAATATGAACAGAACAACAAAGAGACAGTGAGTGGTGAGGATCCAGACACTTGGCTCCAAATTAAATTTAATTGTCTCAGCACCTGGCCTGAGAACAAGTACAAGGCCTGATATGAAAATTAATCCTGCCGCACATTCATACAGAGGCTGAATCTCAAATTGCATAGATTTAACAGAGCCAAAACAAGATGGCATCTCAGTGTTCAGTCTCAGATTGTTAGCCACCATCTGAATTTACATGACAACACCGTACTCTTGATGATGGCTCCTGAACCACTACAATCAAATGCTCCACCACTCTCTCATATCAAGTTGGAAGAGAAGGAATGCTACAAGCAATGAGCAGGCACAGCAGTTGAGGGAGTTGGTCTAGCAGAAGGCTTGAACCCAGGCACAGACTCCCCCAATTGCCAACCTCCTCCACTGACCTTGCCCCACTCTCAGACACCTCCTGCTCCGATTCTTACTCTACCTATCACACTCATACTGGATTTACACGGCTCTTCAGTCAAGCTGATTCCAAGCTCAGAGCACTTGCTCATGCTTCAAAGTCACTCTTGACTCCAATCTTTCCTCAGCACCTCACTTATTAAGGCATCTGTTTAATCTGACCTCTTCAGAAAGACCTCCTCTGTTCCATGACCAGACCCGCCACCAAACACACACTATTCTCAGTCTAAATTTCTTTTCCCCATTTTATTTTCATATGTAGAGCTTTCACATTATAATTTGTTTCTTTACTGATTTTGTCTTCTATTACAACATATTCTACTGACATACGATGGGAGAGATCATATCAAAGCTGTCCTGCTGCTCTGTCTTTAGTTTAATTTCTTGCCATATTGTAGATACTCAAAATACATTCACTATTTAAGTAAATGAAAAAATACAAGGGCTTTTGCACTATTTATTAAATTATTAGAATCCTAGAGAGCTTTCATGATCATTAATATCGTTGGAAATGTTGCACATTGAAACAAGCATGGGTCTATTCTAGCTTATTCATTTAAAAATGGAAAAGCTAACATTCTTTTTAAGTAAATTTATAGATATGTTTCATTTTAAAACATCATTTTGTAAGTCTATAAAAACAAAAATATTTTAAAGGCCTACTTGTTTCACTATTTATGTACAGTTTTTACAATCTCTTAGAATTCATTTTAATCCCAACATTTAACAACATATTCAGTTATTTTTACTACACTGCCAGAATCAACAAGTCACAAAGCTGGTTATTATGAGGCTTTAAGTCCTTATCAATAAGTTCTGGGAGCCTGCTAAACCAAAATGTTTCCTGTAAAATGTGCTAGAAATAGAGTGATTTGCTGTCTGTGTTAGGATACTATGAGTGGGAAAAGGAGACACTATTAATTATGCTGGAAAAAAACAAGAGTAAACCAGGATTTCTGTGTGACTGTATAACTACGTAGACATGAATAATGGAACGAGAGTCTCAACTAGACCACAAATTAAGATCTTTCTATATCCACGGAAATTCTGAAAAGCCACATTTCTTTGCGAAGTCATCCCGGAAGAATGACCAGAAATGCACAGAATATGCAATTGTAATCAATGTTAAGAAACCATGCATTCAGTGAAATTCTTTCCAACTCTTATACTTTATCACCTCAAAAGATTCATCTAATAGCAAAGCATAGGCCAAGTTTCAAGAAAAGACGAGGCATTTTAAAATTAAATGTTACACAGTTCATCTTTCAACATTTTCTTATATAATAACAGCATGGGAGAACATCAAAAGGTAGGTTTTCACACCTCTATAAATTGCTGTAAATTAGATTTTTAAAAAAAAATTTATCACTCTGATCTATACTTCACACCAAATAAAGCTAAAAAAGCTAAAATCTCTTTTTAGGTGTCTCCCACATCCTGTCTAGAGTCCTTGCTTTCTGCCAGTTCAGCTATAAATCAGCCAATTGCCTCAGCCACTCCCCTCCCACTTCAAATCCACTAACACCCTTCAGCTTGTTGTCTTAGTCATCTCACTGTGAGCAACCATTTTATGGTCAAGATTATCAAAGTCTGTCTGAGTATAACTCAGATCCCTAATCTGAATCTTCCTACCTTGAAGAACAAAGACAACTTTCTATTCTGACCTCCATACTGTATTCCCTGATGTCCCAGAAAGTTGCTGACAGCAGTCTTTTCTTATTCTAATTCTGAGAACTGACTCAAATATTATCTATTTTGTAAAACTGTGATATAAAAGAAAAAGATATCAACCACTATTATCTGATTGTCTCGGATTCCAAGAACCCTACTCACTGATACAGTCTCAAAATTCAGAGTTTTGAACAACAACATTGTAAATACCCAAGTGGACACAAAACACCATTTTATGATGCTCCCAACATGGTACATCTGCATTAAGCTCACAGACTTCTGAATACTTTCACTTACCTTTCTCACTTAAATCTACAACAGTGCCTGACACAAAGTTAAGGCTCAATATTTGCCACATGAGTAAGTTCAGTAGCTTAATTTAGCAAATGTAAAGAACATCATAGTTTTTGAAATATTTTCCTATTATAGTGTCACTTAAAATCAAAAAACAGGCAAAGGATAGCAGTTAGCACTACTCAGCCTAGGGAAGGTTGTGCCACTCCAGGTACAAACAGCTTGATCAGAGAAAGAAGACTTTAGAGGAACCAACACATTTCTTACCTTGTTGAATGATGAAATCATCAGACTGAATGGCATTATAGTTTCCACATAGTCCACAAGATTTTCCTTTATGTTCCGCAGACAGCTTGAGATAAATTCCAGATATCCCATCCCATGCCAATGAAAAGCCAAAGGTTGTTTTCACCAGAATGTAGTCAGCTAGTTTCTCAATAAAAACCTGTCCAATTGTCTGAGGCAATGTTACACTTAAAAAAAAAAAAAACAGAACAAAGACTACCTAAGAATGATGAAGGATCAATTACTGATGCTCTATTTTTCTTAAAGTGACAAAGTGACTGTGATAACTATATTAAACAAATTTCTCAAAATCAAGAATAAATGATATTCCTATAGGAAATCTCGACCCTTTGAGGATTTCAACATGGAAATAAAAGGACATCAAAAATGATACCTATTTCCCTTCTAATTTAGATTTTAATTGGATGCTTCTTTCAACTAACCAAAGTACACATCATCAGAGATTTTTCTAAATCTGGAAAATAATCTTGTCTCTCTAGACTAATTTGTTCACTTTTTATCTAGTGAATTGAAGATAATATGAAACTGCTACTCAACATTTGGAAGTGAGAACAAACAACGGTCAAACTACGTAGAAACTTTGCTTGCGTTCTGATTTTGTTTAATTTTAAGTGAGGTGGTAAGGAAACAAATCCTGCATACAAAATCTCTCTTTGGCTTAAGTTGCCATTTCCAAATGAAAATGTCTAAACAGGATTAATTTTAACTTACATGTTCACTGCCACAAAGAATATTACTAGAAGTATAAAGTACTTTGTCAGAGAGCATTGATAGGGGTTAAATTCACAACTTTCAAACTGGACACAATTTGACATATTTAAATAATGGTCACACTGAATAGTTAAATTACTGATCTATTATTTAGTTGTTCCATTTGCCAGAAGTGTGTGTACATGCAAAGAAAATAGGAAAAATAAGAGAACCGAAGAAAATGAAACAATTGCTCATTCAGTCACTTAGAACACTTTCCAAGAACAGTGTTCTTCATCCACAGTATTGGAGAAATGGCAGGTGCAAAATATTACAGAAATATAAGGGGGAATTCATTTTCATTAGGACAGGCATGCTACCTGAAAAACCATTAACTGTAGTTTGAGGCCAGAGGTTAACAGATATAACCATACACTTCTCTAAAAAAGCTTCAAATCAGTGAGCACCTTTCTAAGAACATAACTATGTGGCACAAAAACTATCAAATATACTCACATTAATAAAAGGATAATCCCAAAAGAAATAATTCAAAATATCTGTAACCATATGCACAAAGGTGTCTAAGATAATTATTTACAGAAACTAGTTGTAAGAACAGGGAAGTAAATCACGTCTACATAGGAAAATAAATAGATAACCACTGCCATAACTATACTTATTAAAAATTATAAGCATGAAGTATTCTAGAACAGGCATAGTAAAAGTCAATATGAAGAATATTGTTTGGATGTTTACAAAAACTACATTTGAAAAATGTGAATTATGTTTGAAAAGGATTCTTCATAGCAATGAGATGCTATTTATATGGAGGTCCAGTTGTTCTGTGTGGGTACTTTCTATTTCCTGAATTGACACTTATCTCACTTCCAGTAAATTTGATTAGTTACACAATTTTTTAAAATATCCTGAGTTCTGGCCCTCCCTGGTGGCGCAGCGGGTTAAAGCACTGCACTAAGAAACTAAAGCCACTTCCGCATGGGTTCGATTCCCGCCTGCCCCAGAGGTGACCACATGGCGAGGCAGAACTCTCCTGACCCGCCCGCTGCTCCCCTCAGCAGTGTACTTCGTTGATCTGCCTGTTCTGCTTCCCGCTCTGTCTCTGGTGAATCCTCTCACCCTCCGCATCTCTGGCCTGTACCCCACTTCTGTACAAATAAAATAAATAAATAAATCTTTAAAAAAAAAATATATCCTGAGTTCTACAACATAAAAGGGATGATGATAAAGATGGGGATTAGTAGCTAAAATTAAATAATCTCCCATAAGGCTAAGAAACACTTCACACAAACTAGGCAGGAATCATTAACAATGCAAATTAAAATGAATACAGAAATTAATGATGGAAATTATTCATTGGTTCCTGTGAACCAATACCCTTCATTTCACGGGTGAGAAAACGAACCACCAGTGAAGTAAAGCACAGAGCCTCACACATTTGATTTTATTCTGGGAAAAAATTCTCTAGCACCTGTTCTGAGTTAGGATAAAGGCCAGGTACTATGATAGTATAAGCAAATTAACTGAATAGTAAAAACATTTTTCTATCATACAAGTAGAAATCCTCAAGTAAATATTTTCTATGAATTAAAACTAAATATTATTACCTAGATTTAGCAAAAGGGCCAGTATTCCTGAAAATCTTCTATGGCATTTCTGTTTTGTAAAACAATAATATCTTTCAGTGCCAACTATGTTACCCAAAATCCTAGATAAGAAATCATCTGTAGGAGAATGATAAAAACCACACTATGTAAGTGTCAAATGTACAAAATTATTTTTCATTACTGAACAAAATTATTGTTCATTACATTTTTCCTAAAATGTTGTTTTTTGAATATTATAAAACATAAAAAGGGAGTTTTACAATTAGTGCTGTATTTAGCATTTTCAGTAATTATTGCACACAATTTTAATGGGATATTTATAATTACTTAAGTTATATTTACATATAAATATCATAAATATAATTTTTTAAATATTAATTGAATCCACATACCGAAGATGAGTAAGTTTCTACTAACTCAAAAGACAGCTAAATGAAATTACAATATTTTAAAATTATTTCTCTATATCTTAATCAATAGTGAACAAAAATAAAGCTTATTTTTTTTTTTTTATCACTCAGGACAGTTTTCACCTTGCAAAGTGAATCAGATTTATTCCATGTTGACACCATTCAACAATGAAATGTTTTGGAAATTTTATTTCCAAATTCCCTATCTTTGACTTTACCCTAACAACACATTCCATATACCACTCAGTATGAAAACTGAGCTTGTTGATTAAACAAAAACCCACATAGGGCTCATTTAAAATAATAGATCTTTATTTGGCTATTTTTACATTACTTTTAAAATTTTAATTTGATTCATAAGAAGAAAGGTGAGGCATGTCAAATGAATTTGCTAGCTATAAAAACTTGGTTTCATCATTATTTATCATAATCAACTTCACACCTTGATACATAATTTAACTTTGTGAAATGTTTTAATATATATGATCTTTAATTACATCTGTGCATATAACTTACTATGAAATTAATTTTAATGTTATACTAATTAGTATTTAGTATTCTACTAATAAAGCAGTGAAGAGTTCTATTAAAAAATCCCAAATTACTATTTAAATTTGATTCCAAGATAAATATACACATATACATGTATATGTACTTATATGAAAGTGTGTTATCTTCCCAAATGGCTAAACCTTTCTTTTGTAAGAAAATGGAAAGTACATAACCAAACTGGTCAAGAAAATAAACTCAAATGCAGAGGGGGCTACCCAGGGCTGTTTACTCTGACAAAGCCTAATTTAGTGTCTGTCTACCTGGTTATGTTGGAAAGAATCCTCATGGTTCAAACACTTGCCAGTGAATTCTGGATGATGGATGGTATTGTTCCATCCCACGATTTACTTTTCCTGTCATGACTCAGCCATGAAATATTTAAAATTAAGTATCTCTGTAATTATTTAGAGAGGAAGGTAGATTATTCCACGGCATTCCTAGTACAAAATTTATAAATCATTTGCCAAGTTAATAAACATTTCCTTCCCCAAAATTCTCCTTAGCAGATAAGAAACCAGAAGCAGGTTCTTTTCTGATCTATTTAAAGTTAGTCATGTATGATCTTGGCATCATTGTCAAAGGACTAATAAAGTCTTAAGTGACACCCAAACCTCATTCACAGAGTTGGGAGGAACTTTAGTGGTTTAGTTTCAGTTTAAGTTGACCCTTCAAAAAAATAAAGGAATGACAAGTAGGAAAAAGAGAAAAGAGGATTTTAATGGCAACAATAAATTATCTTATAAAGAGATGTGATAAAAGTATGAAACTATACCTCCAAATTACAACACGTGATAACGGCAAACCATTGTTACCTCAATAAAAATAATGCAATGGAAAAAGCAAAAGATGTGGTAATCCAATCTCTACCTACTCAAAACTCCTATATCCTCCACAAGCATTTGAGAAGTTAACTGCTGAGTTCTGTGGCTACCTGGTTGGCCTCGGGGCCTACTAAAGTTTTGATATCTGTGTGATATAACTATGGTTAAGTGGAAAAGAAATCTTTTCCTCGTCTCCACAATTCACTTCCAGTTTGGAAATTCTATTAAACTATGCTATTGTTTTCATCACATCATTAAATATTTCTTACCTGATCCCATCCTTTTTTATTTCATGACCATAAATTCGAATTTCCTCTTGGTCTGAAAAGAACAAGCTGATTGACCGATAACAATAATACACTGAACCACGGCACCTGGGGCTATTGTGAACCTTAAAGGGAGGAAAAAACAAAAGAAACTTGGGAACCCACAACACGTCTATGCCTTCATTTGACTATAACGTATGTCTATAGCTCCCTCCATAGTACAGTTAGTCCCATGAGAACATACAAAACAACTACATTTAGAATTTTCAAGAAAAAAAAATACTGGCCTCAGGTAAAATATTTGCCTCAGTTACTAGACAAAAGATATAAAACATTAAACTTCATAAAGCACAAATTAATCCAGTTTATTTTAAAATCATTTGACTCTGTACATGCTGTATGTTAATACTCCAAAACTAAATGGTATGTATTGCAGAAAACGTAGTTCTGATAGGAAAGCAATAAGTATGATAAAAAAAAAATACATGTACAATTTTCATGTCCACATTTTACTGGTTCAACAATCACTTTAAAAACAAAATTGTCTAGATACTTTAAAAAGATAGATTACTTCTGAAAAAAAAATTTATGGTGTAATTAGTTTATTAGTAAAAGAAAAATGAAAATAAGGAAGAAAAGATGAAAGAAAAATGGGAGAAAGGAAGAAAGAAAAACAATAGGTCTCTTGCTCTACCAAAATTCATTTCAGAGGATCCAAAAAGTGATGTGAAAGATGAAGCCATAAAATAACTGAAAGAAAACATAGATAACCATCTAGATAGAAAAGAGCTTTTTAAGCATAAAAGTGATCAAGAAAATCACCATCGCTAAGATCTATTTTTAACATGGCAAGAATTCAATATTTACTACACCAATATTCCCATTGGTGGTGGCTGTAATGAGGTAGCACACATCTGAAGAGGTGTGAATCTATACTTCTGAATCATAGGCAGTGCTGTAAGCATGTTACCTCAATAAAAATGTAATATAATAAAAAAAATTTAACAATTAAAGTTTATATATATGTATGATTTTGTCAGCAAGGTTTGCTGATCACTTATTTTTTTTTAAGATTTATTTATTTATGCATACAAAATTGGAGTACAAGCCAGAGGTGCAGGGACAGTGAAAAGATTCACCAGAGATAGAATGGGGAGTAAAACAGGTAGATCGATTAAGTACACTGCTGAGGGAAGCAGCAGGCGGGTCAGGAGAGATTTGCCACATCATGTGGGTCACCTCCCGGGCTGGGATTGAAGTCGCACTGAGGCAGCTGTGGCTAGCTTGCAGTGTTGCGTCTTACCCACTGAGCCACCAGAGAGGGCCCGCTGGTCACTTATTATTTACTAGATACTAGATTCTGGGGATACAATTAGTCAACAAAATATACCTATCTTGTGAAGTTTATATTCCACCATAACAAAACAGTTAATAAAAAATGTAACTAAATATAATTAGTATGTATTTAATAAAATAAAAAAAACCTGGATATTAATAAAATGGTAGGAGACACACAACTGACTAGAATGGCTAGAAGATAAATATCTAACAATTGGAAAGAAATCTCTCAAAATATATAGCAAAAAATAAAATCAGCATGGAAGAGTCAGTGAGAAAATTAAGAAATTAATCACTCAGAAGCTCTGATATCTAAATAGAATTTCTAAAAAAGAGGAAATTAAGAAAAAAAACATTTTCCCAAAACTGAAAGACATAGCTTGAAGGGTCCCACCAAGTACATTGGATAATAATGAAACAAAATTATCATAATTATGAAATCTCAGATTTCTGAGGGTAAAGGGAAGATATTTCTCATAGATGTATAATTACAAATGATGATAATGTCAAAAGAAAACACATGATTCAACTAATAGTGGTGATATAATTCTACTAAAAGAAGGGAAGAAGTGTGTATGTGTGTGTGTTAGAAGCAGGAAAGGTAATTAACAATAATCATTTCTCTATTTCATAGTAAGAATGAACCAATAAAGCCTACTTTGAAAAATAAGGAAATAAGAGCATGTTTTGTCACATAAGATAAAAGTCAGGGTTGTTGTAAAAATATATCACAAAAAAAAGTTAACAACTTTCTTTTGGGGAATTCCAATCCCAGCTGAAGGAAAAGCTAATTTTATTTTTTTGTATTACTGGCTATAATCTTTTAAACTTTGTCTATGTTTTATTACTAAAATAAATTTGAATTTACAGAAGAAAAATAACTAGAAGTATAAAAATATATAAAGAAATATTTTATCAATATTTATTTTTAAGTAGCTTAAAATATTTTATTATCTAAATTTCAAATAAGGGCACAATTAATTAATTTGAGTAGTTCATTAGTTGGAACAATAAAATATGTGTTTGTCAAAAATATTTGACCTGGAAGAAAGTTCTTAGTATAATATTAGGTGAAAATATGGGACAGAAAGTTACATAGTATGATTTAAATATTACAAATGGGTACAAAATCTGGAGGAAAATTCTAGAAGAAAATATGTGAAGCCATTAACAATGATGACCCTTGAGTAACAATGATGGGACTCTTGTGTTTTATATTTTTCTGAATTATCAAATTTTCTGCTGGAGAGGTAAACTTCTTCTATAATCACAGCAAAGATGAATTTAGAATAAGTGGATTTAAGGCCCTCCCTGGTGGCAAAACAGGTAAGGCCGCAGCACTGCAAGCTGGCCACAGCCGTTTCAGTGCAAGTTCCACCCACCACCCCAAAGGTGATCCACATGGCCTGGCAGACATCCCCTGTCTTGCCCGCTGTTGCTCTCAGCAGTGTGTTTCATAGACCTACTTGTTCTGCTCCCCACTCTGTCTCTGGTGAATCCTCTCACCACCCCTGCATCTCTGGCCTGTACACCAGTGCTGTATGTATAAATAAAAAAGACTAAGTGGATTTGAAAGCAAATTCTGCACAAGCCAAGTAGAAACACTATCTGTTAGCTCTGGAAGCTTAGTTCAGCACTGTGTGTGATAGATATATTATCTATTAAGCTGACACCTTATTCCTCAAAAGGGTCAGACACTGAACAAGAACATTTCAATGAGAGGGTCAGATGGTGTATCAGTGACAAACCCAGTGAGAGAGTGAAGGAGAGAAGGCCAGTTGAGGCTGAGAAGGGGAAGGAAGAGCTTTCTAAAGATGCATTCTGCTAACTCCCTAATCTTCAGACACCTCCAATTTTTTATCCGTGGGCCCCATAAGTTAACTTTCACTAGACTTCATTTTCTTTCTGGGTCAAAAACATCTGTTGCTCTTAAAAAGCTTCAGAGCCTACTACTTAATATTTACCTTATCAAGAGAGAGGAATTTGGGGAATTAAGAAAAAGAAAAAGAAAACAGAAATACTAAAAAAAAAAAAAAAAGAAGAAGAAGAAGAAGGTATAGAGAGTTTTAGTTTTCTACATTGAATATCATAATAGTTTCCTGGTTGTATTTGGAGATAACTGGAAATTCAGGGGAAGATAGTGGGCAGAGGAAAAGGTTCCTGGCTTCTTCTACTAGAGTCATTCTGTCACTTACATTTTAAGATGTCGCCTAGGAATTTTTTTGAATCAAGAATTCTACAACTAAGAACTAACTCTCTGAGCTCAATCATACAGGAGCAACCTACCTAGGCATTAGATGCCTGTCTTCAAATCTTCTGGGTAGAAAATTTGTAACACCTTATGTAAAACCTATGCCCCAATTTCAGAAATGCAAGTTTCCCACTCACACTGAGGGTGGTTGCTCTTAAAAATTAATTCAGAGGTGCTCCCTGGTGGCACAAGGGATTAAGCACAGCACTATAAATCTATCTTTGGCCACTGAAGCATGAGTTCGATCCCCAGCAGGGAGCTGACCCACATGGCACAGCAGACTTCTCCTGTCTCACCTGCTGCTCCCCTCATCAGTACACTTAAGTACATCTGCCTGTTCTGCTCCCCACTCTGTCTCTGGAAAAAGTTAATGTGGGTGGGCATCATAATGGAAGTGCCAAGAAGAAATCATGCTTGAATAATGTTTGGGATCTGGCTCTATCCACTCTTCAAAATGATCAAGTATATCTGAAGAATGGGAATATGAACTGATATTGATATTGTGACGTTTTTGACGTAGACATTCACAAATCACCTATAAATCCTTCCCACATGGACCCAAACCCTCTTCTCCTAACCCTAGGCCATGTCAACAGAACTTAAGGACCAATCCTTCTCCTTCCCCCATCACAACCCTAAGTATTCATGCTATGATTCTTATGTATTTTCTTTTTTTTAAAGATTTATTTATTTATTCATACAGAACTGGGGTACAGGCCAAAGATACGGAGGGTGAGAGGATTCACCAGAGACAGAGCAGGAAGCAGAACAGGCAGATCAACAAAGAACACTGCTGAGGGGAACAGCGGGCGGGTCAGGAGAGGTCTGCCGTGCCATGTGGTCGCCTCCGGGGCAGGGAGGAATTGAACTCATGCTGAAGTGGCTTTAGCTTCTTAGTGTTGTGCTTTAACCCTTTGCGCCACCAGGGAGGGCCGATTGTTATGTATTTTCATTTAGCGTCCCCATACTTTAAAAGCATACTCTTTACCATAAATAACTTTTTTGTAGATTATATGCAAAATAATGGATTACACCTACCCATACAGTGTACCGGGGCTCCAAATTATCACAATCCTTTGCAAGAATGTAAGAACAGTTGCCTGGGAAGTAATAGTAGATGCCATCAAAAGTTTCAAAGTGGTACTGGCCCCAGGTTTTGCAAATCCCATCTCTAGCATTGCCCATATTTGGCACTGAAAAGAAATAAGATAATATTCAGTAGAATAATATAGACTGATTTCTAACAAGGCTCAGTCATGGAAAGTGATACTATTATTTTTTTTTAAACACTTTCTTTTTTGGTAGTCTTTATCACAGGAAGAAATAAACAACATAACATTTCTAGCTGCTTTCAAAACCATCAAACACCTGAAGAAAAATATGATCTCTATGTTACTTTAAAGGAAGAATTTATGTTAGAAACTTCCTTAAATTTTACTTCCAAGGGAAGACTCTGAAAGAGAGGAGGAGGAGAATGATAAGATAAAAGGTGACAGGGAAAAAAGTAAATACAGTGACTCAGAAAAGAAAGAAATGTCACCACTAAGAGTCCTAAAAATAAGCACAGGTAGTTGTAGAGTATCTTAGTCTTTTCAGTTTGTTAAAAAAATCTTAATATCATCCACAAAGAAAAATAATCACTGGCCTAAAAAATCATTTCTATGTATGGGAATATTAATCACCCAAAGTTTGTGTGAGGAATTCATGGCCTCACACTGACCAAATTTCAAACAATGTTCATATGTTCAACTTCATCTGCTATTATCTTCATGCCTACCTCCCTTTCTTACCCTTATGAATAGTCCTCAATTCTCTTTAGATTTTCAAGACCATTCTATTTAAGGATTATGGAGATTAATACTTACGACCACTCACTATATGTGAAGCATTTTCATATACTCTACAGGAGCATAAAGGTAAGACACATTGCATCTTTTTTGTAATTTTTACCTAAATTTATTAGCCTTAATTTCCTTTGGCTTTTCCAGCAAAGCACATAGAGTAGCTCAATATTCAGTAATCTTCTTTGATAGTAAAGCTTACCTCTGCTGTATATTTCAATAAAATCTTGAGCTTTCCTTCAGAGCCCATGTCTGAAATGCAATTATTGGTCTAGTAGTTCCTGAGTAAGTGCTCATTAAACAAGTATTCACTGATCATTATTGACATAGGCTCCTATGTTAAACGCTGTGCCTAAAAAATAGTTTTGGGAATCCTCTGTCTTTGAAAAGGTTTCAGTTACTACTATTATTTTTATGTATAGTATGTCTAATTAATTCAAAGCCAAAAAGAATCAGTATCTTCAAACAGCAATTCTAATTTATAAAACAAAAGAGTCAGTATCGTGGAGTGTTTTACCCATTTTTTCCTTAATATATTTTATAGTTTCTGATATAAAAACCAAACCAATAATTAACTCTCACTGCAAACCTGAGGCAACAGAGGGGGAGGGTGGGGGAGGGAAGGGACCCAATGGTTCTTGATAGAGGATTGTTGGGTCACAGGTGGAGGGCAGGGCATGAAAATATAATTTGTAGAAGTTAGAATTTATAACCCTCAAAGCCGATACAAAAAAATGTAAAGCTACTTTACCTCAATTAACAAAATTTGGGGGGATAATCTATCTGTGTGTGTGTGTATATAAAGCAAAAGAGAAATGAATGGGAACCTTATTTTAAATGTCTAGTACCAAAAAGTGGGGAAATGTTTGACAAAATAGTACTTGCAATAGTAAACATGCATAAGAAGAAAAGGAGTTCATATCTATTTTCTTTTACATCTTCTAAATTACTGAGAAAGAATAGTGAGCATTCTACGTAACATACAAAATGAGTTTCCCAAGTCCAAATGGATAAACACTAATGTAACAAGTTACATCTTAATGCTTTCTCCATCATCTCTTAATTCTCTCATAAATCTCCCTCAAACTTACCAATCTGGCACCTTGTCCCAAGGGCCTGAAATATTTGACAGTCACATGTACCAGTCTTAGAGCAGAAAGCCCCGTTAAGGCATTCATGAGGACAAGAACCTGAGAAACAAAAATGAGTTATCCGCTGGCATGCATCAGTTCTTATAAACATAATATGCTATGATTAGCTTGGACTAACTGTAATCACTGTTAACTCAAACAGAATCCTCGGTCTCTTGCTTGATGAGCTAATAAATTAAATCTGTCCAATCTCTATCGAGTCCATTTCATTATGTGTGCTGTGAAACAAGAAAGACAGGCTTTCACATCTCAAACTACCCTGAGAGCAAAGGTTAACCTCTTTCAGGCAATTTAAAGGTCAAGTTCCCATGTAAGGAATCCCATTCCCAGATGAAGAGAACCAGAAATACACAAGCTGCACATGTTCTGTGGACAGAGTGTGGCACCCACACACCCAATGGCTCCCACTCCATGAGCAAGTGCTATATTCAACAACAGCCCCCATCACTAGCTCCACCAATCAGCAAAGCTGAAATTTCAAAAGGAAACTCCCATTTTTTGGACGAGAATGATTAAACATTTCATTTCAAGATTGTGTATTAGTCATCAGGCTCAGTTTGCGGTCTTTCTGACCGCTACTTAATTTCAGTAGGGTAGAAGCTATAGTCACTGCTGGTCATCCCCAGAGATATATATATTTTTCTTTCCTGGAAAGAAAAATCACCTCAAAGGATTATGTTGAAATGAAAACATGGGAAACTATGAGCTCCTGATTGAGTTTTTTAAATGCAAATGAATCACAGTGAACAATTTTTCTCTAATAAGGACAGAGTAAGAGGGAACTGGCAAAAATTTCCCAGTAGGAATTTAAGGAACACATCAAGAGGGCTAAAGACATCTGTGAGTCACATAAAGCATTAAAGATGGGGCCTCTCTGGAATACTGTAAGGTCATGGAAAGCACTTTTCTAACTGTGATAATTTAATCACAGTTCTGCCAAAGGCAAGAATTTAAAAACTCTTCTACCTTAAGATCCATTGATCTAAAATGTCTCTTTACATTTAAAGGTACAAATCTAAATCAATCTCTAGTGAGGAAAAATGAGCTGTTTCAACTTTGATCATAAATATAGGTTAAAAAAAAAGCTTTTCATAAATTTAATGCAGTTCCTTCCCCCCAAACCCCCAGGGGAAATCTACCTTTAAATTTTATCTTATATCACAATCTGACATTTTTCCAAGGAGTTAGTGTCTAAGTATTCAGAAAAACAAATCTATCTCCTTCAAAAATGTATGTACAAGCCATGTTTATGCTCCTGAAAACAAGTACAATACCAACACAGAGGGAATTTCTTGTTATTTTTATTGCAACAAAAACTTAAGTAATGTCTAACTACCATCAGCATTCTGTTTAATGGAAACAGGAAATTGTTATGCAAAAATAGCTATGTCAAGGAATGAAGGAATGAATAAAGGATTCAGAAAAAAAGTGTTGATATCCTATTCATAGTGTATCAATTTTGTGTGAGCCCTACTTATATCCAAAGATAAATCAAAATTTATATATGAAGTATATTGCTAAGTATTATTACCACCTGGTACCATTTCCTTCATGAGTTATGTGGAAGCAATAAAGAGGTGGTTCAATATATCCCAGTATAGAGGTCTTTTGAGAAAGGGAACACAGAAATATAGATGTAGCACTAACCTTTTATTTTGTTTTCACTCCAACTGATAGCTTCATGAAAGAAATATCTTGGAGAAGTTGCTTCAAACTTTAAAAGAAGAATACAAGATATTTATTTAGTCCTAGCCTGATATACAAATTGGAAAACCTAGAAAATAGCTACAAAAATGGTAATTATCAAGGGCGGGGGTCTGTATTTCCTTGGGTTATTGAGGCAAACTCACAGAAAGGGCTCCTCTGGGGTTATGTTTAGAAGATGGGACTTTGGGTCTCTCTGGTGAGCCAAGGGGATAAGTCTCAGCATCTCAAACAATCAGTAGCCATCATACCACAAGTTCCTTCCACTGCCAGGGAGGTAACCCACACAGCACAGCAGACCTCTCCCATCTGGCCCACTGCTCCCCTCAGCAGTGTATTTCAGTAGATCTGCCTGTTCTGCTCCCCATTCTTCCTCTGGTGAATCCTCTCACCCACCCCTTCTCTGTTCCTCTGGCCTACCCACCCCCATCTCTTGTATGCATAAATAAATAAATCTTAAAAAAAAAAAAGACCTGTCTTTAAGATAGGGTTTTGTCTCGTTATGAATTTCACAGTCCTTTATGTTCTCTCATGACAGTTCTATCTTTCAAAGCCCTCTTTGGAAGAAAGCTGATCTGGATGGAGCCAACATAACTAACTGCTCTGCAGAAGTAGCAGTTTGACAGCCTATAATTGTCTGATATTTCCAAATATAAATGGGCCAGAGAATGTGTTAAGGACACACAGACAGCGAAGGCCCCTCCCAACAGACTCCCTTTGAAAGATACCAGTATATGTCATCCTCAGTTTCCAGAGTTTATATTTTAATATTCATAGAACATATAACTATACCATTTTCTAGAGTCCAAGTACTTTAGGGTAGTGGTTAAAAGCATTAATTATAGATTTAAATATACTTGGATTAGAATTCTGATTCTGCCCTTACTAATCTTAGCAAACTTCCTTAACTCTTAGTGCCCTCTTTTACTCATCTGTTAATAGAGACAGTGGTGCCGTCTTCACTACACCATTATGACAACTCAGAGAATGTAAAGATCCCAGCAAAGTGCCTCACACAAAGATGATGAGCAATAAAGAGATTTATATTAATCAAAGCAACCCAGATAAAACCTTAAGATTTTTAGAGGTCAATATAGTTTACTAGCAAACAATTGTAGATTACTATAATGAAGTACTTATGGGTTGCTGTTTTGTTTTATTTATTAGACTCTGACAATATCTGGGGCAATATCCTTTCTGATAGCATTGTTGTTCACCAGTGGAATACACACATCCCAAGTTTATGATGCAATTAACAAATTGAGTAGCAGATGATGTTAGCAAAACCAAAAAAGCCCATCCTTCCTCCTTGCTGTTTACATCTATACAGAAGAGAGAGAGGCACGGAAAAATACAGTCTTTAGATAAGAAATTCTAGCCTTGCACACATCCTATTGACAGACTTCCATGTCTATCCTTTCTTCGAGCACTGTTTATCTCATTGCCAACATGTTTTTGAGTCCTTACACAGGTAATCTAGCCATCAACGCTCTGTCTTCCTACAACATGGGAGTGAATCTGTGAATAAGAATATCCTTGTAAGAGATGAAATTTTAGTCCTGAACTGTATAACACACAATTACAACCTCATGGTATATCTCTAACATCCCTTCTTTAAAACATGTTCAGATAATAAATGATTTTTATGCATGAGAAAATAGAAGCTCAGGTAGCTTGCTCTTAATTCTCTCTTCAAGGGAAATCAAGGGAAAGTAAGAGTGTTTCTCATTCATTCACAGAGACAGCATGTTGATGTAACTCCTTTGTTGATGTAACCCCAAATCACCCAAACTATGAAACCATCTAAATGGGTAATACTCCATTTGTTTCATGTGACAACTCTGAGGTATATTTCACAGGTTCTCCAATATGGTGGGTTCACCAGAAGGCAGGTTTTCCCAAAATAAGATTTTCTACTGAGTCATTGTGATGTCTTTTTGTGGTTAATATGGTCTACTAGCAAACATGTACTTAAAATTTCTCAGCAAAAAGTCATTTTAACAACATTACATGATAGATAAGTACTTCAGAACATGACACATTCATTTTTAACAACAACAACAAAAAAAAGTGTTTCATTCCAGAGACAATCCTTTGCCCAATCTGGTATCCAAAAAAAAAAAAAAACCAAAAAACATCTCTATTCTTGAAAGAATAAATTAGTTTTGCCTTCTAAATTGTCACAACAGCATATCAAATCTGTCTTCAATTCTCTTTTATTAGTGCCATGAAATATACAAATTTAGGAATCCATTAAAACTGTTAGTAGATATTTGTGGCAATTCCGCATTTAACAAAAGCCTCCTTGAATATATAAGGTATTTGCTGAATAAATACTCAAATCATATTACTTTCCAAAGAAATGCCTTCATTAAGTTATGATTCTCTATTTGAAAACCTTTTATAGAGAAATATTTTTATAAACCCACTTGTTTGAATATGACAATCATAATTTGAAAATATTGTAATGATGTCACCCAATATCCTTGATATAAAGAAACCTGAGCAAAAAAGTTTCCTTAAATTCAGTTACCCTGCCCTTCAAAATAAATAAATAAGTAGATAAGAGTTACTTCTCAAGAAGTGCCTGTAATTTAGATTTGTCAGTCATAAGAGCGAGTAGGACAACTCTGATGTCCTTTTGCAGTACTTAATGGAGAGCATTTATACCTCTATCTCTTTTATTTCTGTGTGTACTATTGTCACTGTCCTGATACTGTGCTTAATCTTTAGACCAACTAAACTTTTCTAGCATGTAGATGAGATCAAATCACCCACAAAAGCTGTCAGTCTATCAGTTGGTAACTGAAGGGAATAGAAAAAAAAAAATACTAAGTTTGAATAAGTACATGTATGCTTAAGCATGGATTTGAGGGTTGCAGAAAAGTGGTAAAAAAGTTGCCTCTTCCTCCTCTCTCTTAACTTGTTTTTAACATTGTATTCCCCTCCACAAAGGTTTCATTGTTGAAGTGACAGCAGAGTCCTGAAGCAGAATGGGTTATTTCTCTGCCTCTCTCCATCTGAGGCATAACCTACCTGTGTTGCTAAAAGAGCTCTTTTCTGTCGATTTTCATTAAACCCGTTTCTGGAAGAAAAACAAAAAGAACTTGTATAGTCAAAGGCCCCTAGGCAACCTGAACAAGCTTTTCCCAAGAGAGAGCTGGTGTTTTCCTCCTGATTTCCATCACTTTATCAAAGAGGTCTTTCTTGGTTTAACATTCAAAAGGTCCCCCTCCCCTCTCGGAGGGGTTAGATTTGGGAGGTGACACTGTATCATTTTACAAAATTCGGGAATGTCCCCAAATCTCTCCTGTCTCTGATGTAAACTGAAGTTTAGGAAGGAACTTTGAGCTAGAGAAATAACAAAATAGTGTAATACTGTAGCACCAACACACATGATATTTTCTCCACTTTACTTCAGAAAACTGGTGTTTGCCAAGATCATAGTCACTATTCTTAAACATAATATGTAATTCTCTTCCTTCCATGTCATAAAGAGAAAAGTATCATTAATGTAAGTACATCAACCTGCGATTTATAAAAATCCAATGGTAAGTTAAATTCTGTTTGTCATTAAAATGTAGTCCAAAAATTATTTTCATAAATTCTATTTTTCGTTAAAATATTGTCCAAAAATTACTTTCATTTCTTATTGCTAGAACCATTATTCATTTTTATCATTACATATTGTTTAAGAGTACAGTCCATTTGCAATAAACATATATTAATAATGGCATAAAAAAGGGAAATTACTGAATATGACTTCTTCACAAATCTTTGAAATAAAAGTAATATCTCCTTAAAAATGTATAGTCATTGGTCAACACCAAGAATTCCTCTGAAATGAAAGGGAATATTTGTGTTTCGTAAGTAATAAGGAACTGAGTGTCTGATAATATTTAACTTTCAGGAACTTTATTTAAATAATAGCATTTCATATTCTAATTTTATAAAATACTGCATTTTTTAAAAGCTGAAACAATTATTTGCTGGGCTTTACTTATTCCCATTGGCTTTGTTTAGAGAAAATCAAAAGCAATACTCACTTTGATGTTCCCGTCAAGAGGGATGGTGCACAAGTATATCCTATCAGAGATAAATATATGTATGTAAAAGAATGAGAAAAAAATTATCCAAATATTATAGTCATATATTCTGGTTATTAGATAGCTCATTTTACCTACATCCTAAAATTTCAAGGGAGTGTTACTGTTGGTTATTTTGCATTTTCTTGATTTTGACCACAAAATTCCCTAAGAGACAGTGGAACAACCACTAGACTTGGAATCAGAGGCCCCAGTTTTAGTATTAGTCCTAATAATAAATGCCAGGTGGGAGCAAGATACCAAACAATCACAAAATGATGGTTCAGAACAAATCCATCCCCAGTATCCCCTTCAATACTCCATACTTTGTGACATTACCTCCTTGGGGTGTCAGTCACCACTAGAATTAGAAGATAGTGTCTCTTTAGTCTTTTACACTAGCGTAATTTTTCCCACTTCTTCCATGAGCTCCAAAAATACACAGCTCTTTTCAGGAATTAAAAAATAACAACTGAATGTAAGTAAATGGTTTCTCTGTAAAAACATTTTATTAAAATTAATGTATGAATAAAATTGCTATAAAAATCTGAAAATTAATTCTTAGCCCCAAATATTAAGGTCATATTTAAGATATGTATACACTATTCTGTGAGTTGATCACATGAAGAAAATTTAATTTCTCAAATTCTCTGTATTTACTATAACAATTCAAATGCTTAAATCACACAATCTTTGTAAACCATTATTAGAAAATAAAAAGAATCACCTTCTGGCAGTTACATATCACCAAATAAAGCATGACATTTTTTTAAAATAAAACATTTCAAAAAATAAAACCTGAATGTCCCAAATTATCTATGGTATTAAAATTTTTCAGAAAGATAGCCTGGGTATCATTTAGTGTATATCCATTTTAATATCTTAAAAGTGCTTTACATTGTAGGAGTAACCTATTCCCCTTAGTTATAACAGACACCAAAAGACAATGAAAGGAAGGAGGGAAATATAAATTCTTACCTTGTAATAAAAACAGCAGTATATGAAGCAGGAATCTACTCCAAGGTATCATGAAATTGAGTTTTCTCACAATGTTCATTTCAGTGTAGCCTTTCTCCCTGAAATGTAATCAAATTGTTGGTCTTTGTTATGAGAGCATCTTAGAAGTGTGCCTGTTTGTGGAGTGCTCAAATTCTTAAAACTTTAAAACTTGTAATAAAGTAATTCCAAAAGGAATTCCAGCCTTTCTAACCACACACAGCATCTGATGCTTTAGAACTTGCAGGTAACCTTCTGGCTGAAAGTCTCATTAGTAATTCATGGCAGCGTCTTACCTGGCCGTATTAGTTACACCTACCCCATTCCTGCACATCATACGTCCTTTCAAGCCTATATTAGCTTTTTATAACTGCTAAAGACAGCACTATCAAACAAACAAAAACACCTGTTTTATCCTGATGTCATAAAAGATGGCCATTGTTACTAATTTTTGATCTACTCTGTTTTATTCACAAAATAATTACTATCCTTTGAGAGAAAAGTGAAAGTCCTATCATCATTCCTTAAATATCTAAATGTTTTCATATATTTTTCTTTAAGAGTTAAAAGCAGACTAAAATTATTTCCATCTATGTTCAATGTAAACCCCATTATAGTGTAAACTTGACATATTCACCTACCCAGAGCACTTATTATTGAACATTTTGCAACACAAATGGAAAATAACACCAAAAGAAATATTCTGTTTGACTTTTAAAAGTCTCCTAGCCCTGGAAACCTCCCCTTCACACCACATCTTTCCATCCTTTATGACAAGCACTCAATTAGACAAGAACTTTTTATTTCAGCATTATGAACATTCTCTGGAAGCAACTGACTACCTAGATTGCCATCTGAGAACAGTTCTAATATTTTAAAATGAACTTCATAAAGAGGATCTATGCCTCATAAATGAGTGAAAGTTGTGCTGGCATGATGAAGAGTTCCTTAGCAGCTCTCATGAGTTACCAGCATTATTATCAGGTTCATTTAACAGAGAGGGGCAGAGAAGAAAGGATGTGTAACTACACAGAAACTACCTAATAGGATAACTACCTAATACAATTTCTTGTATTCAGACACCTCTTCGGTAATGATTTCCTATTCTTTGATGAAGTCTTGACATTCTAATATATTGAATGTCCAACATCTATGATATAAAAAGATTTGTGTCCTAAATTCAGTGATAATTAACACTTGTTCTCTATATCATAATCACTTCCATACTTCCTACATGAATTGCTACATGATTATTAATTCCAGGAGCCAAGACACTTGCTTATAAATTCATGTTTTAAGTATGAAAGCACACACACAAAACTTCAAAATTGTAAGTTGCTATGTGTCCCTTTACACACAGAGACACATAACACACATACACACATCAATACACACAGACGTATTAATTTGCACATTTATAGACATTAAAAATTCTTGACAAGTTTAAATAATTTCAGTATACATTGAAAGTTTACTGGTCATTTCTTGTAAATTGAGTAGGCAGTCAATGCTCTCAAACTAACCAGACAATCATTACTCAAACTAATTATACAAAAAGTAATACATGTTAAAACAAGGAGGCTTTACTACTTATAGTAAGATGTAAAATATTAGCCCATAAACATGTCTATTTAACTACAATCAAAATTATAAAATATTCTAGATATTTAAGAATCTGTGAACACGGAGTGAATTAAAAAGTCAAGCTTGAGGCCCTCCCTGATGACACAGCAGGTTGAAGCTCAGCACTATGATGCTGCCTGCAGCCACTGCAGCACGAGTTCAGTTCCCTGCCAGGAGCTAACCCACATGGTGCAGCAGACCTCTCCTGTGTCACCTGCTGCTCCCCTCATCAGTGTATGTCAGTCAATGCTCCCCTTTTGCACACACCCTCCACACACACACACACACACACATGCATGCATACTCTGTTCCCATCTCTGGCCTACTGGCCTACACCCCAGTTCTTGTATGCATAAATAAATAAATAAATGTTTTTTAAAAATCAGTTATTTTCACAGGATAAAGTTGGAAATTCAGGGTGATAATATGGGGGAGGCCCCTGGGGATGGGAAAGGCATGTTACATTTACTGGGCTTAATCACTGAAATGGACATAATCTCTGTACAAAACCAAATGTTTGTTACTAGAACTTCTGCATCACTATTCAAATATATACAGATTAAAAAAAAGTCAATTCAATCAAAGCCTATTACTTCCTAATTGTTTAGTTTTTTGGAGTCTACAGCAAAACTTAAATATATTTAAGACTCAAGTGCAGAAACTTAGTGGACTAGAGCTGGTAGTGTAGAGAGCTGTAGATAACATCTGATAGTTTCATTACTGATTTTCTGTTTCAAGCTACATTCGTTTCAATCTGTAGCTTGATTTAGCAGGTAAAGAAAGTAGAAGAGATTATAGCAATTCTTAGGGTGACCATGCTTTTGTAGACAAAGGATTGGATTTTGACTTCTTTTTGTTCCTCCTTCATGGAGGCTGATAGTAGGTAGGTGGTTAGTATAAGAGAACAAACAATGAGAAAGAAACAATAAGGGAAATCTCAAATTCTATGCAAATAGCTACATTATGAACTCATTACACTAAATGGTAGGCTGCATGAAAATAGGCAAAATAGACTTTCATGAATAACTACAATACAGTAGAGAGTTTAGATGAAAGATTAAACCCACAGCCACAAAAAAGGGAATTTATGACTGTGGCTACACATAGTTATTACTGTCAAAATTTAGTTGACAGCTTTTATATTTCATTCTTCTCTGACAAAAGAAGTTCGGCAGCAACAGTGAGTCAGCCACCAGTTTGTGAAAAGATATTAAGTTCATAAGAAGGCTAAAACGACTACATAATGCATGGAATAAACAGTTCCCTTTCTGCCACAAGAGCACGACACATTTTCCCACATGGAATATGATCTTTAGAAAGTTGACACCTGACAGCCTATTGGCCTCAACACACCACATTAAAACAACTGGCTAGGATGAGAAACTGTTGGCCTTAGAGTTTATATATTGATGATTTAAAAAGAAAAAAGTAGGGGAGGTGTTTTCAATGAATTCATCATCCTTGGGAAAAAAATAAATTTCCTTGGTAATCTATATTACAGTCTTTCTTTTATTAATTGAGATAAAATCTAAAGCAGATAACATTTGATCCCCATCATATCATATTCTACTAGTGAAATACAACAATTCTTTATTTGCTTTACAAAACCTAACACATTTGAGGTTCAGTGATTTTAGACAGAATTTGTTATTGCTGAGCAAGCAAAACGAATTCTATATCTTTTTTAAAAGACCTACTTATTTATACATTCAGAACTGGGGTATAGGCCAGAGGTGCATGGGCAGTGAGAGGATTCACTAGAGACAGAGTGGGGAGCAGAACAGGCAGATTCACAAGTACACTGCTGAGGGGAGCAGCGGGTGGGTCAGGAGAGGTCTGCCATTCCATGTGGGTCATCTCAAGGGGCAGGGATCAAACTTGCACTGAGGTGGCTGTGTCCAGCTTGCAGTGCTGGGTCCTAATCCATTGCGCCATCTGGGAGGGCCCAAATTCTGTATCTTGAATGTGATTTTAACCACTTTGAATTAGCTGCCTTATTATAAGATAGTTTTGCAGTGTTCTATGCATGCTCTCACAAGGTGTATTGTTTGGTAATATCTGGGATGTTTCACATAATTTATAACTGGCATCTATCTTAGCTATTCTGAATAAAGACAAGACTGTGGGTTATGGTATCTGTGAGGGTCTTCATTTCAATTTAAAATGCACCCTCAGAAACTAATGTGTTGTATTTTATAGACATTCATTATACAGGATGCTATGGTACCATTGATTTGAAAGAAGTAATATCCCTTTAACTAGGTTTTCCTTTTTTAACACATTTTAGTATCAAATTCAGATATGACATCAATACTTTCTGTTTTCTTCATTCTCCAAACTACTAGAGCAGTATATATTTACACTAGAGAAGACCATATATATTGTGCACTCTATCTATAACATTATACTTTTAGTTTCTTGTGTTCTCAATTCTTTTTTATATCTTTATTTCAGATATAATTTTTTGAGGAGTGCTGTGGGGTAAATCATTGATGAATTTCCCAGTAGGAGGAGAGTTCTAATCTTGTTATTTGTTACACCCACTTCTCATGAGTGAATTATCTCTTGGGCTTTGTTATTGTGAATTTTGGGGACATATCTGGCAAGGCAATTTCTATGTGAATCCTTTACCTCCAGGATAAAAAATGTGGAACTCTGAAAAAATTATGCACTTACCTGCACAAATTGCTCTAAGAAATTTCAAGTTGATTTCTCAACGTCAGGTTCTCAACTATAACATGTAAATTCAAACCCCAAATTCAAAGTGAAGAAAAGCCACACAGCATTTCTGCTTGTTGCTATTATCTCTGGTGAAATCCTTGACATCTATGTGAACTCACCCAACCATGTGAAAAGATGGCTATATTATTTTATTCAGTATTTTAAATCTTTTAAAATACTTATATTTTAAAGATAGCAAGTATTTAAGTTACATTGCCCAAAACAGAACTATTAAGTTTCAAAAATGATAACTTCTACTTGTCTAGGTTAGTATTTTACAAATTTGAAATATACCTTTTCAACTAAATTACAAAGTTGGGGTATGAACCATCTATGATTCAAAGGTAAATACTTATCTAGCTGAAACCTTTTATTAATTCCACCTGTTATTCAAAAATATATATATAAATTTATAAAGCAAGCAACTTAAAATATCTCATATTTGGATCAAATTATTTAAAAGAGAATTTACAATTGATCAAATCCCTACATGTTGGGGTTGGATGATTTCCTATAGCACCAAGACTCCACCTCAGACACCTGACAACCTGATTTACAACAACAGTCACTGCAGCTATTCTACAGTGTCCACCATCAGTTTATCATCTTCTCCCTTCCCTAAATTGGCAAGGCCGATAAAGAAAAACCAACTCTAGAGATATGGCATCATTGTGGTTTTCAGCAGAGCACATATCAGCACAAAACCACAACTTCGAAGGAAGTGAACACTGCATTGTGATTTGAGAGTCACATAAAGATGGGATCAGCCATAAAAAAATGTTCACTCTTATCTTGAAATGACCTTTTCCCCAGATCCCAGGCTGAATTAGTCTTACTAAGTTACATACAAAATTGCTATCATTATCTCCCGAATGCTACAGTGAAAAAACATTAGTTCCCTTAGAAGGTTTTCTTCAGGTTTCTCTTCTAACAAGATAAATTTATTACCTGCTTTTCCTCAGAGTACAGTGGAGGTTCTCAAACTTTGGTATGTGCAAGAATCACCTACAGAGCATATGTGGAAGCACAGATTCCCAGTTCCCCTCCACTATAGCACTAAATCTTGTGTTTTCTGGTCCATAGGTGTAAGGGGATTAGACATCTGCATTGGAATAGGGGCTCTAGCTTTGGGGAAATAACATACCAAACTAGATCACTGTGGTAAGAAAAAAGGAGTGCAAGCAAACTACAGATCTGGGAACAGTGATAGATCCCACTGCAGGAGCAGGAGCAGAAGCTGGAAAAATTTATTAGAGATTGAGAGTCCGTCTCACTACCCCCTACTGAGCAGTTTCTTGCATGGGAAGATGAAATAGGTGTGTTATTTAATTTGCCTACTCTTTCCACACTCCTTTTACAGAGAAACTCCTCCCAGAGGCCACATAGTCTCTGCTGTACTGGCAACATGTCCTCTAACTCTCACTGTGATGGATGGAATAAGGCCTCTGCCCTAGACATCCGTGTCCTCATTCCCAGAACTTGTGATTCTATCTTACATGCAAAGGAGACTTTAAGTTGTAATTAAAGATTTTTCTAACTTAAATTTTTGTTGGTCCAAAACTAATACGAGAATCCTTAATGTAAAAAAGAGAATGAGAAAGATAAGAGTGAAACATATTTGAGGCTCTCCCTGGTGGCACAATTGGTTAGGATACAGCACTGCACCCCGGAGGTGACCCACATGGCACAGCAGACCTCTCCTGACCCACCTGCTGCTCCCCTCAGCAGTGTACTTCATCAATCTGCCTGTCCTGCTCTCCACTCTGTCTCTGGTGAAGCCTCTCACTGCCCCTGAACCTCTGGCCTGTACTCTAGTTCTGTATGCTTAAGTAAATAAATCTTTAAAACAAAAAAAGAAAGAAAGAAATATTTGAAAGTGGAAGCAGCAAACACAACCCAAGAAAGGCAGGGAGTATCCAGAAGGCTAAAAAAGCAATGGAATGCATTCTCTCTGAGAGTCCCCAGGAGTGCAGCCTTACCACCATTTTTATTTCCCCAGAGAAGCCCATTTCAGTCTTCAGATCTCCAGAACTAGAAGACAATACGTTACTGTTGCTTCAAGCCACTAAGTTTATGGTGATGTATTACATCAACATAGGAAACTAATGCATTCACGTTCTCTGGTCACTAGACCTAAGCACATCATTCACACTAATATATGGTGTTCCAACAACGGATCCAATTCTCTTTCTCCTTAAAATATATCAAAGATATAAAAGTCCATGGAGTCTTGAGGTTGTGGGCCCAGAAATGTTGTGATCCTACAAAATTGATAATTCAGTTATTTTTCAGTGGTATGCCAGCTGTTAAGTAAGCAAAGAAAGTTATCCACAAAGAGAAGTAGGAAAGTGAAGTCAATATTCAAAGGGAAAGAAACAAGTGATGGAAATGATGCTTTACCACCATCATGGTTCCCATGACGACATGAACTTTCTTTTCACTTGAGTTCTTTTGGTTAAGATTTTTCCTTGACACACAATGATCTATGACTAAGACACAGGAACTGAGAAAAAGGAGATGGTTGATTTTATGTGTCAATTTGAGAGCATAAGGCATAGAGATAGCTTGCTTAAACATTATTCTGTGTAATTGTTATTAATGTGAGGGAGTAAAGCATCTATCCCTCCCTGATGTGGGTGGGCCATATCCACTCCATTGAAGACTTAAAGAGAACAAAGCACTGAGTAAGGGGAGAACTCCCTGGCTCTGTCATCAAATTGGGATATCACTCTGCTCCTGCAGAGTTTCAGATTTTGACAAAAATTACACTATCTGCTCACCCACATCTCCAGCTTGTCAACTTCAAGTCTTGAACTAATCTACTAAGGGATAATAAAAATTAGATGGTTATGTGCTTTTCCAAGTTTCCTAAATAATTTGTTCTGACATTAAAAAAAAAAAAAAAAACTGGAGAAGCAGAATGTGCCCATACAAAAACCATCTTGAATGGCAGAGGGGAAATGAAAGTTGGAGAACCCTGAGAGAAACAGAACTGAGGTGATGTGAAAGAATGTCAATACCATCAATCTTGGGCTAAGCCTGGAGTACTCTGCTCTGAGAATCCATGCCAGGAGGGCCTGTACAGTAGACTTCCAGTACAGTACTCCACTCATGGACCTCAAGGGAATGTCAGTAACAGACAAAAATTGTGATAAGATTGAGAATTTAAGAGGCCATTTTTGATGTTTAGTGACATGGGGGTGAAGACTTTAAAAAAATGGGTTCCAGGGGATGGGGCAGAGGAGTATATCATGAGAGGGTTCACCAAAGACAGAGAAGGAAGCTGAAGAGCCAGATCTACTGAAATACACTGCTGAGGGGAGCAGCAGGCAAGATAGGAAAGGTCTGCTGTGCCATGTGGGTCAGCTCCCTGGCCAGGAATTGAACTCATGCTGCCTGTGGATAGCTTGATAGTGCTGAGATTTACCCCCTTGCACCACCAGAAAGATTCTGAGAGTGGACTTTTGTCTAAAACTTTCACTTCACCAGGTGATGGTATTCCAACAGCATTAGTCAGGAACACCCTTGAGTAGACTAGATTATAATTCCCAGTACATTCATTCTCTCATTGTTAGAAAATCATATACCTCCTCTTTCTATATTTTTATAATATCTCCTACTGCAGTAGAAGAAATGTATTCCCCTACCCCACTGAAGTTTAGGTTAGCCATATGACTTTCTCTGGATATGCAATATCAGCAAAGGTTTTCAGAGTCTGGGGTTGCTTTCTTGCATTTCTGCTGTCAGTGAGTCCTGAATAGACACAAGTTCAAAGAGAACAGGAAAACATTGCAAGAGGTCTCTGGTTTAACCACCTCAAAGAGTTGACTCAAGAAGGTCAACTCTTGACCAAAATAAATATGCGATATGTCATCTACAGTTGGCACTGTGGTGGACAGATAGGGGTGGTGAGATGGCCCTGCCTGGTAGGTCCCTCAGAGGGCTTGCTCTTGAACATGGTCCTTCACTAGACCTGAAAGGAAGCATCCCGTCTGACTTTCCTTTACAGGATATGCCTAAGGCCTTCTATGTATGGGAAAACAGATGGGAAGAGACACAGAATTGTGGCATCTCTTTAGGGGAATTTGTACTCCCTCTTTACTGGTAACAAAGCTAACTTTTGTTCATCTTCTAGATTAAATTTAAACACCACCCTTGCAATATAATCTTCCCTAGTCAAGGTCCTCAGCCTTCTCTGTGTTGTATCATTCACACCACTACAGCTGCCCTCAGCACAATGTGTTATATATTTAATTCTTTATGGGTTTATCTCAAATGCTATGGATCTTTAAGGGCACTTTAATCTCCTCCTTTCACTAACAAGTCTCAGACACTTGTTAACTGAATAATGTATTCCTCTGCTAGACAACCATTGGGAGAGTAGTTACTAAAACCTCTTCTTATTTCTATATTTTAATGCATAGTCTCATCCAGTGGGTTAAGCTAACTCTGTCTAGTGGAAGAATTCAAGAATTGCCCTACAAATATATTAATGAAGCTTGTAAACCTGAAAAGTTTGTGAACCAATGGCTAACAGAGACTTGGATGAGAATTCTTAGTCATTGACTACTATCTGTTCTACTGCATTGTGAAGTCAGGTTATAATTACAATAGTTTCAAAAATGAGAAACAAGGAAGTATACACAAAACTGGTGAAATCACAGCACTTGTCTTCAAAGAGAAAAGCTGAACATTAAATATCTCCTTCTAAACTTTCCTTGTTTTCCATCAGTCACATTAATGTGTGGAAGCATAAAACTAAAGTGGTACACTATTCACATATAAGGAAATTGTATTCTTGTGCTCAACTAGTATTTTACACTTACTATTTAATTTATATTACTATTTATCTTGTACGTGCATACCTGCCACTTCTGCTGGAATAAGAGATGATTGTAGCTGTAAATCTGGCTTATATGTCTTTGTATATTACTGCAGATCTTCAGATAGTGCTTTAAACAAATCATATAGTGATTTAAGCAAATGCTTAATAAACTTTGTTCATAGTTATAATCATAATGATAGTAAGGATTATCTGCCTTTCCTGACATTTTTATAGAGAGTTTGGTGGGCAGGATTAGAGGGCATGGTGGTGTGTGATGGGTGATGAACTTAAAAAGGGAGGCAAAGTCAAGATCATGGAAAATGTTACACTGCATGTTAAATAGTATGGATTTGAGCCTGGAGGCCACTGAGATCCTCTAGAAGTTCCAATGGACATTTCTTTCAGCTTCATAAAAGAAACGTGCTACATAAAATGATTTCAATGTGTCAAAATCTGACATCTGATTTATTTCTTGGCTTGAGTTTGACTGCCTTCATCTTCATAAAACTAATTCACCAGAAAATTCTCTTTTCAAATATAAGAAGATAGCATCAGAAATAGTCAGAGGGAAAAACAAGGCAATGAATATTGACCAACAAAGTCAAATCATTCAAGTGCTTTGGGCCACTGTAAGTATTTTGGATCTCACCCAAAGAATGGAGGCAATGGAAAGTTTGAACCAAAAGAGCAGCATAAACAAGATTTTATGTGTGTGTGTGGGAGTGTACATACACTCACATTATGTATATGTGCTCACACAGCTACATACTAATATGTACAGACATGCATATTATAGATTCTATATGACATAGGTTTTATTTATCTAGACATGTGTTTATTTTAAGATCACTCTGTATTCAATAACAAAGGTAAATGCAGGAAAAAAAAAAGCCAGAGGACATCACTATAGTGTTGAGCTAGGATGGAAGATGTGGGATTTGAGAAAAGAAGCTAGTTCCAAGAAATACTTTTGAAATACAGAACAAAGCTGCTAGCTAATCACACATTGAACGTGAGAGGAAAGAAAATCTAAAGGATGATGTTATCAGGCATGATTAATTGAGTAAATGGTGACATGATTTACTGAGAGGAAGCACTAGAGAAGGAGTAGGCCGAACAGATGGGAGAGTTGTTTTGTTTCTTTAATTAGAGAGATAGATATACATTTAGCAGTTAATAGGAAGGATGCCACCAAGAGAGTGCCAGTGAGGACACAGATATAGACGCTGCTCCAAGGAACAGCCCCTGAACAATAGAAAAGCCTCTCTCAAAGAGCTTATACAGTGGGTGCAAGAAGTCTATGTAATGGAGATAATTTTTTAAATATATCAATGTTTTCCTTTTCACAATATCATGTGCATGAAATTCTTGGGGGGACATCTTCCCCTCAAGTTAAGATGAGACAGCATGTGCCCTGAATAGTCTTAAAATATTTGTGTGATTTCATCCAGAGAACAAGGGTAGGGAAGACATGGGGGAGGGAAGAATAATAGCTTCAAACTTAACAAATGGGATTTTTTTTTTTTTTTGGTCTGCATAAAGAAAATAGCTGTGTGTTTATTTTAAGATTGCTCTGCATTCAGTAACAAAGGTAAATGCAGGAAGAAAGCCAGAGTACACCATAGTAATCTTGAGTCTGAAAGCCAAGCTTTTCCAAAAAAAGAAGATTTTTTTAGACAATTTACTTCCCCTTTTACATATTCAGAGGTTGGAGAGAGGGACTAGCTCTTAAAGTTGGATATGATGGCACTCCCAGTGAGATAGGAGGAGGAATTAAAGCCCATAACCTGCCTTCAGAGGGAGGGCAGAAAGGAGATGGAATAAGAGGTAGAAATGATGCCTCCACAGGGGGCAAACTGAATGTAGAAGCCCTGAATGGACAAGCCACGGGAAGACGTCAGAGGCCACAGGACAGATGAAACCACGCGCCTCCAATAAATACTGTGGAAGTGAGAGTCTGGCCTCAGAGCTTGAAAGAAGGCAACTGTCTTGAGAATCATTTTGGTAGCAGAAGTTGGACTGCATGACCAGAGATCAGAAAAGAATTCAGAGGATTCCACAAAGTCAACATAAGAACTGAAGTTGAGCCCAGAATCATCAGCGAAAATGCCCAGAAGAACAATGCCCAGCAGCTTCCATCAACGATGGTGGACCTTAGCAGACAACTTAAGAAAAGACAAACTGTACAGCAGAGGTTACTGACCTGAGGAGAAGCCCAGGCTGGCCACCCAACGTAGAGACCTGCAGGCCTGCACAAACACCATGCAGACCACAGAGCCAGGCTCCCAATGTCAGACAAGACCCAGTGAGCCACACCTCGATGCCACTGGGAAAAGAACTCAGTTTTGAAGGACACTGACCTGTGTCATTCAAACAGAGCAGTAGATAGTGTCATTAGGTCAGTTACAAGAAGATAAAATTAAGAAAGTGTTTATTGCACAGAGAAATGTCAGATTAGTTTATTGCACAGATCCCTGGCCATTAGTACATTTATAAATAGCAACATTACATCAACAATGACAGATGCCGCACAGGTGTGTAGCTGAAAGGATACACAACATTTTAGAGGGCAGAACTGAGACCCAGGTTAACTTGGGCTGAGACAAGTGCATCTACTATACCCTGGAGAAGACCAGAGGGAGAAACCAAACAGTGAGGGAGGGGTAGGGGGAGGAGAGCAGCACCTCAATGCTCACAGACACAGCACAGTCTCTATTCACCATCTTTCACATACATCCCTCTGCCCACCACACCAGATCCACTGCCCCTTCTAGATCCCGCCTCATATGTTCCTGAAGAGACAGATTCAGCTCCCCCTATTCAAGAGAATGGACCTAGGCCTCCAAGAAAAGACTTTCTAGACATTCAACTGGACAGGACAGAGTAGGCATGAAAATGCTGTGAGAAGGTACAAGTCTCAAGAAAATCCCCTTTTTTGTTACAGCTGGTGATACACTGTTAAATGTTTAGCAATCAATTGAGGGAAAAGAAGAAGGCAATGATTTGCACCCTTTACAGATTTCTATATTGTAAACAGAACCACCCAGGTCAATTTTGAGTTACCAATGTGAAGCCAATGCCATAAAATTCTTAGAAATTATTTCAATTTATTTTTTAGAGATTTATTTTATTTATTTATGCATACAAGAGCTGGGGTGTAGGCCAGAGGTATGGGGATGGGGGAGGATGACAGAGGATTCACCAGAGTCAGAGTAAGGAAGCAGAACAGACAGATTGATGAACTACACTGCTGAGGGGAGCAGCGGGTGAGACAGGAGAGGTCTGCTGCGCCATGTGGGACAGCTTCCTGGATGGGGATCAGCAGCTTGCTGCACTGGCTGCTGACAGCTTGATAGTGCTGAGACTTAACCCCTTGTGCCACCGGGGATGCCCTGATTTATTTATTTAAATTTGATGTAACAATTGACTTTCAGGGACAGCTAGCAGCAAGCTCTAGCACAGCACTCTCACCCTGCTGAAGAACCACGAGAACACTGTCTATATCAAAACCTAGTTAGAATGGACTCCGCGCACACTGTTGAGATTTTACCCGTAACTCCCTCTGATGAACACACACTGTGACTTTCAAAAAAAAATTTGTTACACTAACCAGTCTTTTAATTAATTTTTAAACTAGCTTTATATCCAAGAAGTTGATTTCCTGTAATCTGAGTTTATAATTTATCAGGCAATTTTTCTTCCATTGTGTTGTGAATTTGCCATTGACAAGGCACTTGTCACAAGCACCGTAAAGCCCTCTGCTGGCTCACTTTTGAAAATCAGTGTGGATGTTCTCAGACGCTGGGCATTCTTTTCCCCTGCTTTGCTGAGCTGTGCCAAACTGCAAATTCAGCCTCAAAATGTCATTAAGATAAGAATGGCCTGACTGTGTCTAGGAGATTTCATTGTTAAAACATAAGACTTGTTAGCTTATAAATCATATCATACTGCATTATTCCAAAGATTAGCTATAATAGCCTACAGAAACTTTTATAAACAGCAAGCTGCTTTTTAAAAATTATATTCTGAGAAACAGAAGTGGGGAGGGGATCTACTTGTTGAGTACATAAAAAGGAACGACATTAAAAAGAAAATTGAAATTTTTGTGACACATTTTCTAAACTTCAGGGCAAAGCCAGACACATTTAAGTAGGAATTTGAATGGGGGGGGGGGCCTTATTATTACACTCTTATTTTAATCTGATTCTATGATTTCGTCCTTGTACTACTTTACCAAATCTGAAGACTGCTCCCCCTTCAGTTCTAATTAGAAAGCAAGCAAAATTTTATTCATTTTATGTAGTTTTTAATATTTAGGGAAAAAACATGAATCAAATCAATATCATTTTCATCTTCAGGGAAAAATAAATGTAAAAGCTACATTAAAATTTAACTTTAGAGTTCTCTTTGTTATATAGGAGAAAATTCTCATTTAGACAACAAATATTTATTGCAATAATGTCAGATCATTCTTATTAGAAATTAAAATTTATCATAGGTGGGTCTAGAACATTGTTCAGACATTTCTGACTGGCAAGATTAGAAATGGGTGTTTTAATTTTCCTCTATAAATCAGTCTTAAATTTTCAGTGACTTAAGGTGACTCTTCTGGATGATTTAAATCTGAAATAACTTGCCTCGCTGTCAAGTAAATGGTAGTTGCTGAATTACTTAAGGTTCTTTATTTGTAAATTTCAGAAACTAACCCAATCCAATTTAGCAAAAGGGGAATTTATCTGAAGATTATTGGAGCTCTCACAGAAAGGACAGAAAATCATTTTTAGATTTTATAACCTATACATCCATATATATATACATACACATATAAAAATTCATCAAATTGCTGCATTGTATATATTACGTTTATACAATATAAGATTATATTTCATTAAAACTTGAGGAAAAAAGAAGCACGCGTACCAAAATGAATATTAGGTTCTCACCTAAGATAATGAATTCCTTTCATATTTCTTTACCAAAAAAACAAAACCACTTAAGCTTTGAAGTCCCTAGAGTGAATGATTAGCTCACATACCTCTCCCTTAGCTATATAGAAGGAGTTTCATGGGACACCTCAGCTTCCATCACTGACATTCCAAGATTCTGTACAGTTGGGGTAAAGGGTAATAAGATTCCCAGAAGAATATTTTTAGTGGTATTTGTATTTTATTATTTAAAAAAAAAAACATTGTTTTACATCTTTGTTCATATTTTGGCAATATACAATTTTTCCCCTTAGATGTTCTCTTCAAGCTCTCCCACCTCCAAAGCACCCACAGCCCTCCACCACCACCCACAGTGCCCCCGCCACACCACAGCCCTTACGCCCACCTTGGAAGTCTCAGACCTACAGTCATGTTCAAGGACTGGATTTATAGTTTGTCTTTGTTTGATCCTTTGTACTGAAAAACACTGCTGAGGGGAGCAGCAAGCGAGTTAGGTCTTACGCACCAGGTGGGTCACCTTCCTAGCTAGGAATTGAACTCGTATGGCAGTGGCTGTAAGTGAGCTTTATAGTGCTGAGCTTTGACATGTTGCGCCACCAGGGAGGGCTCCTTTGTTTGATTCTTTGGTTTCTCTCTATTCCATATATAAGTCACACCATCCAGTATTTATCTTTCTCCTCCCAAAAGAATATAAGCATTATTAGGAAGAGGAAATGAGCCCTAAACAGCTAAAACAAGAAAGCTTCACTACACGGCTTATGCATTTTGTCTGTGCTATCTCTAACTCCATCAACACAAGGGGAAAACCACTATTTCTACAGGTGTAAGTTTCTTCTGTAGAAAATTAAAAAAATGCATTAGGTGACTTCAAACTTTCTCTATATTTCACAACATGATTATGACTTAAGCAGACACTGAAACTAACTTTGCAAAAGACTTCTGTCTTAATAAAAGGACCTTTCCCAACCTGTGGTTCTCAGCTCTCAATACACTGCCCTCTCAGTTGTACTTAAGTTTTAAAGAACATCTGTAGCTTTTCTGAGTTTCACCGTGCCCAAGTCTTCAGAAAGCAGTGGCTTTCACTTCAAGAACTTAAAAATCAGAAACATTCTATTCCAGCACATGTAAGGAATTTGGATGTTGTCTGAATATAACATTTCTTTCATCAAAGAATAGATGTTCCTGGCAATATATGCCAAAGTTAAGAATAAACTTATTTAGCTTATTTTTGATCAAAGTGAAATTTTGATGTTCTTTTCACAAAGTAAGAGTTATCTTAACAAAGGAAAGTCCTGGTGCACCATCTAGAGGACATTTTGTATTCTCCAAACTAAAATGCTTCATCTTCCAAATCTTGGCGTGACAATTCTGTTACAGGACAGGGAGAGGTACTCCAACATTTCCAAACCTGTCTGCTATAAATAGGTATTATCACCTGCCACACTGACAAAACATATTTTAGTGTGTTAAGATCTTTAATGGAAAGGAGTGTTAATATAATTAGTCTGTAACAAAGAAAAGACAAAGCATATAATATTAAATTCAGTACCTGAAGTTACCCAGCCCCTCGTGGGTAAATAGTCAGACAAACAGGGTCAGCCCAAGTAGGGCCATGGAGGCCTGAAAGCCTGTCCAAGTGTAAGACAGCTCCTGGTGGGAACCCTTGGAGAAGGGGCTGAGGGGACCCAGTACTGTAGGATAAGAAACCCAGAACCTCCCCTTTTTGTGGGTACCATCCTGTTACAGGTCTACCAACAATTTTCTAAAACTATCAATATATTTTTTAAATGTTTTGAATAAACACATACTGTGTGAAAGTGAAAAGAATGATTTCTTCATCTCCCAACTGTTGACTAAGTAATAACTTTAATAGGAAAAATAATTGGATACAACTACATATTCACTGTATTTTTATCTTAGAAATTTTTAGTCAAAAACGTTGACTTCTAACAAGTGGACCAGTTTGTAATCATTTTCATCAATGATCAGAACCATTTATCTTTAATTTACAGATAGTTCCCCTGGTTCAAAATAAAATAAAACATAAGACACAAATATAAAAGTCCCTTTTCACTTAGAATTACTCAGCATTTTCCTTCAAACAGACCTGCCTGTTAAGAGAACATCTATTTTTATTTTTAGTGGCAAGCGTTTCAGTTTGGTAATGCTTCACAGACTCTTGGAGAAACTTCTTTTTGGATATAAAACACAGGCCCTTATTTTCGTGAAAGCAACATTTCCAGCATGGAGATTCACTTTACCCTAATGCAGCACACACATAGCCTCTATTTTCCCATATAATTCTCTGAGAAAATAAGTCATTCATATGGTGATGCCAAAAAAGGAGGAACTAGGAGAAAGGATTTAGGAGTGAATTCTAACAGGGCCAGGGAAGGCGGGATGGGGTGAATAGCTGACTGATCTTGGACTGAGGCCATCTGTCAGAGTGATCTAGGGAACCATAGCTGGACAAACAGCTGGGACACTCACTTCACGACACCGGTTTTGTTGGAGGTAAAAAATTAACTGTGCTGCAAGTTCTGTGAGAACGGAAACAACCAATGAATAGAACAATCTGCCCTGGAGTCTGACTTATCAAACGGGTCTCATCCAAATGTTTGTTTACCTTATGTCCCGAGGGTATCAAGAGTGACAAAATAATGTATTAAAGCTTTCAAGATACACAGATCAGGGCAGTAGATTTTTCCCATAGAAGGACAGAGCAGGAGAGTGAGGGGAAACAGTGGCCTGTGGAGCAGTTTTGATGCCTCTTTCACAGTTCGTCACATATTATTGGGAATAATTGATGGACCTAAAAATTTCTTGAAAGCAAAATCCAGATGAAATTTCATTTTAGAAGCCCTTCATTGAACCAGAAATCTTGTTTAGGGGTATCTCAGTATTTAAAGCTGATGTAGCCGTTCCTGGATCCTTCTGTCCTGTGAACAGAGTCAGGATAATTTGTTGAATATCACAGCTATGGAGTGAGTAGCCGGGCTGGGCCAGGACTCACCTCTCCGGGAGACCAAGCCAGGGTCTAGGTTGGCACAAAAGCCACAGAACCAGTGGAGAGTGAAATCTTCATATCCATTCTCAGTTAAAAGGCATTTGTTTGGATGTGGCATTCTTATTTGAAGGAGAAATAACAGAGAACAAGCCATCTTATACTGTAACCATATTAGGTTCTTTTGAGTACATTTGAACACATTGAAGGCTTTTTAAAAATTCACTTAGCACTTCCCTCCTTGTTCCAAAACAATATCTGGCAGCAGCAAGTGAATTTAAAGCACCATAAATACAAACAAACTTAGGGAATATATCTGGCCAAGACTATTCCAGAATGTACAGAGACAGTGACCCCAAGCCTGTGGTTGAAAATACCCCTGTATCCTTTCAGCCCATTCCTTTATGCTAACAGAAAATCTACCAAATATGAGAATTGGCCTCAGGAAAAAAGGCTAGCCTTTCACTGCACCAGCCTGGGGAAAGAATGAACTACAAAGTAAAAAAGAGCTATTATTTCTTAAAGAACCATTAATAATACTAACACTAAACAAACTTGTATTAATTCTCAAACTGAGTTGCAAGGGTTCACTTTGCCCTGGTTTGAACAAAAACAAACAAAAAAATTTACAAATAGATTCTTTCCAAACTTCAAACATCAACTGATGTTAGTAATACCCTAAGGTCCAAAAGAAAACATAGCAGCTTTCATTATTTTTTCTGCATCTTTTCATTTATTTTTATTATTTCTAAACATTAAAATACTTTAAAATTATACTAGTTGAAGTATGCATTTTACTGGACTGTGGAAGTCCTCTCATGAATCACTTGAGATGCAAGGCACATCCTGTTCCTAAACAAGTAACTCACCAAATATCAGCACATGCATAGAGCAGCCTCATAACTCACATCCAAATATAATTTCAGTGAAGACACTTGCTATTAATGCCATCATGTGCCAAAGTAAATCTTAAAAGGAACCACATTGTCTATGTCCAAATTAACAAGGCAGAGTCCATAACATTTCAGCCTGCTGTAAAAATGATGCCAGAGAAACTATGACCAGTTTTGGCAGGAACCACGATCGGGAGGCCCCTGTCATTTTATGTCCCCTGTTGCCAATCACCCAAGCTTACTGGAGGTCTAGCTAAAAAGTAGAAAAGAGATTCTGGTGACTCTTTCCATTACATTCAGCTGTTTTTGATCCCTCCTGAGTCTCCTCCCTTATTGTTATCTGATTACTTGCTTTACGTAAATTATTGCTATACAAAGAAGCCCAACCGAAGAAAGGACAGGGGTCTACGAACTCACTGTCCCTGTGGAATTTCCCTGTGGTATAACATGGCCTAGGTGTACCAATAGAGGTTCTCAAACCAAGTCTACACATTTAAAATTATCTGGAAGAGCACTTCTGCACAGCGTGATGCTTCTCTCCATGTGTGGGTATCAAGTATTCATATTTCATTTTGTAAACTCCCCATCTAATTCTAAATCTGAATAGAGACACTCCGACCCTCACTTAGTGACATGACTTTTGTAATCATTTCCTTTTGGTCCTCCAGACAAACATATTCTAGTTTTAGAAGTCTTTAGAAAGCTATTTCTTCCAAGAAATGAATTTACACTGAATAATTTTTGCTAAGGAGGGCAGGAGAGGTTAAAGAAAAATGAAAAGCAGAAAAAAGCCAATTTCATAACAAATTTCCCAGCTACTGGGTCTCATTTGGGCAACTGGTCAAACATTGGAGTCTCTTTGTTTTACCAAGAAGCATGATTGCTATCCATGCTTCCAAGAAAATAAACACAAAGTTGAAGATAGTTTTGAGTAAAAGATTATTCAACTGGGATTCACAAAATCTGGATTATGTTTAGTAGTTAATAGCTGTGGGACTTGGGACCTTGAACTTGCCACTCTATGTCTCATTTTCCCATCAGAAAAATGGAATAATATACTTCCTTCTTCCACACATCTTATGAATCTGTCTGAGAATCTATTTGTGATCCATTCACAAAAGACCTTAGCAGAGGCATGATTTGTCAACATTGCCAAAAGTGGTGGGATAGGCTTTTTTCCTTCAAATTCACATAAAGATATTAGACTAGCACAACAAAATTATAAAATTCTTAGATGATTAAAATAGAGAAAAAAATTAAAGCTGTGTTGTGGGAAAGCTTTACTCAAACAAAAATACTGAAAAGTCTGTGGAGGATCGATTGTTTATGATCCTCCTCTCTAGAGACTGAAATTCTTTGGATACACCAGATGGTTTATTTATATAGCAAAAGCCCAGTTCTAGTGAGGTGCTACTTGCAAATTCACACACAAATAAAAGAAACCCTATTTATGTATGTATGTATATCATCGCTCACAAGAGAGATTTGTCATTGTTTCTTACGAACTTTGAACAAATTCGTATTTATTTATAATGTAAGAGGAAGACCAGCCTCTCAATATAGTCAAATAATCCCAGAACCTGAAATTTGACCTAAGTGCAGAACAACTCTCACTTTATTCTTTCTTTGATGCTCATATACAATCCCATCGCCTCATATAGCATTATTGAAAATGAGAAAGCAATCCCAGCCCACTGCCCATCTGAATATTTCAAGCTGCATCCTGTACCCACTCCTGGCACCAGGTCAATCTTGTCAGCCCAATTTAGAGCACATGGCAGTGAGCCAACTCATTGTGGCTCTTTGTGAACCCCAGATCAGGTTTCAAAAATGAAGGGGCAGCGACCTGGTGACCTTCTCAAGATAGTAGAGAACAACTCTGGTCATGACTGACACCTGATCTTTTTGCTAACATTAGCTCCTAATCAAAGATGGTGCCAAGATTGCATCAGACGGCAGCCCACAAACCTTTCCGTCTTCCTCCAAGAGGTGTGGAGCATCCTGTCACCCGCTGAGTTTGGGTTTTGGAATGCCTTTCCCTTTCAGATCCAAGGAAGTTGGAGATAAAGCTTAAGATCTGCCTTAATTGAGCTTTCCTGTTATTTATTGTACATGCTTCTTTATTATTCCTTGTCTTTATACCTAGTGAGGTCAATGTGATTTAAAGTTTTAAAATTAAGAACCCTAGACATGTAAGGCATAATCAAGAAACCTCATGCTGGGGGGTGGAGGAACCCTTTTTGTCCACATATTCTGTCAACTTTCTTCAGAATGTAGCCATCACTCTTCACAGGATCATTCCTCTCTACCTCAGATTCAAGCCTCAGTGCAGGCCCAGTGTCACCATGTGGGAACCCAGCAAATTCTACAGATTTTACCCCACTATTTCTCACTTGACCAAATACCAAGTGTCAGCCTGAAAAAAAACAACCTTGCCACTTGCCTCAGTGTATCTTGACCTCACAGGACCTTTGGGGAATACTTGTTCTTTGCTCATTCCCTGTATATAAACGTCTGTGTTGTGGCCTGCAAATTCTTACAGCTCTGGAAGGGTTCAAAGTTAACTCCTGGCTTTATCCCAGCTCTGAGTTTACACATAATATATGATTTGCATCAACAGTGTTCCAAGTTTTATATATAGAATTTTATCTTCTTTCTATCTCCCCAAACAATCTTTGAAGCTCGATAAAATGAGAAAAGAGGATGGAATTATTTCACCCTGCCTTGTTTGTTTCCATGAGGATTCTAACCAAAAGGAAAAGATGAGTCATTCAGCATCATTCCCTATTTGGTGATCTCGACTCTGGGCTAATATTGCCAAAAGAGGGCAGCACTCTATGGGTTTTGAATTCACAGGAGGCAAAATTCTTCAGTTCATACTTGAACCCTTAAACTCAAGCAACACATTACACCTACGTTGTATGATGGATAGAGATAAACAAAAACAACCCTAAACATACCAGCACTAGAAAAGAAGACAGTGTTGGGATAGCAATTAACAGCACAGCTCTCTGTTTGGGGGGTAGCAAAAGATAAGTCTAGAAATAAAATGCAGGATTAAATTTTGAGGATCCCTTGAACATTTTTCAAAAATTGAATTGAAGCATCATATTTTTCATGAAAAAAAAAATGTAGTCCCTTTCATCTGTTTCTTACAACTTCACCTACCTTGAAAGAGACCCCACCACAAAGACTCTAGAATCTAAGTGACAACACAGTAGAATTCTCCTCAGTATTCCGCCAGAGACTCCTACATTGAGAGAATTTTGCAATTTCCTCTAATACTTGGCAAAGTTTATAGGGAATCCTTGATAGTCACACATTGCCCATAGATTTTGGATGCAAAACACAGCCCATCCTATACACACGACAAGAACACTGCATACTGTGTTAACCTATGTAGGGCCTGTGGGAAGAGATTCTCAGTTTCTCAGACTATTTTCCACTGTAACCCTCCAGCACAGGTGGCCTAATAAATAACAGAGAGCCTTGAGATGCACCCCCTCACCCCCCCGCCGCCATGTGCTCAGAGTGGTAACTAATATGTAACCTTGATGTATAGTTTGCATGCACAAAACATGCTTTGTAAACAAGGCCTACATTTGGCCCTGTGCTGGCTTTGCCCATAAATCATATAAAAGCTGGTGCTCCCTGGTGGTGTAGCAGGTTAAAGTGAAACATTACAAAGCTAGCCCCAGATGCTTCAGCATGAGGTGACCTACAGGGCCAATAACCTCTCCTGACCCGCCCACTGCTCCCCTCAGCAATGTACTTTGCCAGTCAGCCTGTTCTGCTCCCCACTCTGTCTCTGGTGAATCTTCTCACCGCCCCTGCACCTCTGGCCTGTACCCCAGTTCTGTATACATACATAAATAAATCTTTATAAAAAAATCATATAGGGCCCTCCCTGGTGGCGCAGCGGGTTAAAGCACAGCACTGAGAAGCTAAAAGCCACTTCCGCATGAGTTCGATTCCCGCCTGTCCCGGAGGAGACCACATGGCGCGGCAGACCTCTCCTGACCCGCCCACTGCTCCCCTCAGCAGTGTACTTTGATCTGCCTGTTCTGCTCCCCACTCTGTCTCTGGTGAAGCCTCTCGCCGCCCCTGCACCTCTGGCCTGTACCCCAGTTCTGTATGCATAAAAATAAATAAATCTTTAAAAAAAAAAATCATATAATAGGTAATAGGGTTCCTCTGTGTGGAGGGGTGGGGGAGGAGAACTCTCACAGCCACTCCCTAGGGTAGGTGTCACTGCTGTGGCTGGAGCCTAGGGAGGCTGGGTTAAAGCACAACACGCTAAAGCCAATTCAGCATGATTTTGCTCCCTGTCTGCCCTGGAGGTGACCCACATGGCACAGCAGACCTCTCCTGACCCGCCCACTGCTCCCCTCAGCAGTGTACTTAATCAGTGGGCCTGTTCTGTTCCCCACTCTGTCTCTGGTGACTCCTCTCACCACCCCTGAACCTCTGGCCTGTACCCCAGTTCTGTATGCATAAATAAATAAATCTTTTTTTAAAAAGACTGTGACAGCACCCTGAAGGTTCAGCAAGTCCTCTTTGTTAAAACAGAAATGGTACCCCAGAACAAAGTCAAACCTCTCTAGATTTTGCCAGACGTCACAGTTCCAAAGGAGGTCACCCTCTCACATGATCACATGGCTACCTGAGGTACCTTGGGAACATCTTAGTGAATAGCAATAGGAGTTGAATATGTCATGACTCCAGCATCACTGACACATGACAAACTTTCCCTGGACAACTGCTGCTTTCACAAGGATGTCCCAAATCATGGATAGGACCTAAGGTCAGCACCATTAATCTTAACTTCATGCACTAGATATCCTGGTCAACAATCAGGACCATCTGTACATTTTTACAGACCTTTGACCAAGTGTCATTCGTTTTGTTAAGGGGAAGGATGTCCTAAAGGAACTCTGCACAGAGTCTTGTGGTTCTACCCCCTACTCCAGTAATTGAAAACTACAACTCCCAGCAGCACCAGGGAGAGAACTGCAAGGACCCAAGGGCAGAACTAAGCAGGAATTCTGGGACATTGGGGTATAAATAGGGCGCCATTTTGTCTCTCCGGACCGTGTGACTAGGGGCTTTCAGTTAGTTTGCTACCAGATCTTCAAGTCAGCTGAGCCGTAAGATACTCCAGTTGTTGTTTCCTTTTCTTTTCCCCTTTTGTAAATAAACCCATTTTGACCCTTTTGTGTGTGCCTACAGTACAACTGAATTTTTAAGTGCGTGGGTGAGGCCCCACAGACAGCCCAGTGTGAACTGGGCTGCCCTGTAACAGTTTGCTCGTCTACTCCAGAAATAGCAATTCCTTACTCAAGGTTGCCTTCTTTAGGGTAAAGAGCTCTAGAAAACTCTTGCCTCCTTCATAGATACTCAAAATAGAATCAAGATCTTACATCTCTCTGCACATACTAAAGTCACAAAGCAAGGCCTCCCTAAGGCATTCCTTATCCACTTCAGAGTTCCAAACATTTCTGAAAGTGAGCAAGACACTCATTTCACTTCTCAAAAATCACAGTGCCAGTCTCTTGAAAAGGGCATTTAATGAAGTGTTCACCTCCCTTACTGGCCTCAGACTACAGGATTTATAGAGTGCTATAATGACTTACTTAAACAAACTCAAACTCAATTAAATGAAACATGGCCCATTTTAGTCATCAGTTAAATATCAGGGAGAAGCTGAAATTCAGAGTCTGATTCCATTTCTGATGTTTATAACAACTTCCCCGCCTCACCTCCCCTGCCTCCTCTTCTGTCCTACATGTGGGCAAGCTGATAAGAAAGCTCCCTCCTTTGGCTCCAGCAGGAAGTTCAAATCATGTAAACCTGTTTCACTGAGTTACATTACCCCAACCCCACCCCTAAACACAATAAAAGTCAAACCAGTTTCCTTTTCTTTGCTCTCTCAAGCTATTTTCAGACCTGCTTAGAAGCTTGCCCTCCCCTCTTCAGAAAACCTCACTATGAGAGTAATAAACCTTTTACGCACTCAACAGTTCCAGTTCTCTGCTGGGATTAGAGTCCTACCTGTCACTTCTACTTTAAAAGTTATAGTGAAGGCAGAGTAACAGAGGCAGCTCTAAGAGATGGGAGAAAACAGAGCAAACGAGAATACTGAAGAACAGGTTGCACAGAGAGACCTCACGAGATCTGCTGAATGCCCCTTTAAATAGCAGTTGAGTACTGATTAGTGCATGTGAGGCTGGCAGGAAAAAAAAAATCTAGAAAGAAACTAGGGAACAATTTCCAAAACTCACAAGAGCTAGGAATAGTTCATGTTCCCATATGACGCAGAGGAAAACTATGTAATACACAGAGCACTGGGTAAAAGCATTCAGAAGGATGTCACCTCAGTAATGAAGCAAATTAGTCTTGGACTAAAGGGCGCTCTGATTAATTTTAACAAATCTTAAAAGCAATCTCAAAATGACAAATAGATGTAAAACCTGTACACTAAAAACTTCAAAACACTGCTGCAAGAAAATTAAAGACTTGTGTAAATGGAAATACATACCAGATTCAAGATCAGAAAAAAGGCTCATTATTGCTTAGATATCATTTTACCCAAATTGTTCTATAGATTAAATTCTATCCTAGGCAAAATACCAATTGGCACCTATGTAACTGTTCAAAATACAGGGAAAAAATCATTTAAACAACTATAATTAAAAAGAATGAAGTTGGGGGCTTATCCTCATGATTTCAAGTTATAATAAGTGTTATATTAATATAAAGGTAGACAATACGACCAGTAAAATGAAAGCAAATCCAAAACCTTCACCTTAAAACACACACAAACTTAATTTGAAATGGGTCATGGACCTTTAGTTAAGAACTAAAATTTCTAAAACGTACTCAGGAGATCTTACCACATTGGTTTCTGGAGAAATTTCTTAACACAAAACTATAAAATCATTGCATTTTATTTATCAAATTTTAAAACTTATACTTCAAAAAATTGAATACCTTGAAAACATCTTCAAAAAATTGGAGAGAACACATTTAAAAGACTATTTCTAGGGGAAAAAAAGGACTTTAACTTAGAATATTTAGACAAGCCCTACAATTTAATAGTACTAATAATCCTATTGTAAAAATGGGCTAAATAATTGAGCAGATCAATTCCACCAGTCATATGGATGCAAATAAGCGCATGAAGAGTTCAGCATCATTAGTGATTAGGGGAAAAGACGATTAACATTAAAATAACAGATCATAACAACTATTGACAATAATGGAAAAATACTGGAATGCTCATATACTGCTCTAAGAAATGTAAAATGGTACCATCATTGCAGCTATACTATAATCCAACAATACCATCCTCAGATTTTTAACCAAGAGACATAGAAACATATATCTAAACAAGAAATTTCCACATGAATATCTAAATAGGCTTTTTTGGTAATCCAGAAATTTAAGTCCAAATGTCCATCAACAGGTGACTAGATCAATAAACTGAGGTATATCCAAGCAATAAAGTATGATTTGGCAAGAAAGAAAAACAACTGATATAAGCAAGAATGTGAATAAATCTCAAAAATAGTATGCTAACTGAAAGAAGTCAGACCAAAAAGGGAGAACATATTGTCTGTGTTGTGTTATAAGATTCTAGAAAATATAAATAAATCTAAAGTTACAGAAAGCATTATCAGTGGTTATCGGATGGGGAAGGGGGCTTAAAAATATATAAAAAAGCCAAGAACATTTGGAAATGATCAAAATGCCCATTATTTTGTTTATGGTGATGATTTGGTAACTTTATACATATGATAAAGTTTATCAAATCACACAATTTAAAATACATTGCTTAATGTTTGCCAAATACATCTCAATAAAACTTTAAAAATGATGCCAGAGTTCAACAGAAAGAAATATATATGTGAATATGAACTTTAGTACATGAAGTCTAAAAACTTCTACAACTAGGACCTTGTATATTCCTATTAGAAAGTGAACAATAGTTGTTCAACTTTGGACTAAAAAAAAAAAAATGTATGAAAATGTCTGTATTCCTCTATGGATAAAATGTTTTTATCTCTTTAATGAGGAGTGGTTAATGAGCACAGATATTAAAATTAGTCATTTAGGTAAGCCTGTGTTTAAATACCAATCTTTATATCATCAATAACTTTATTTTGTCATCAAAATCAACCTCAATTCTGCCAGTCACACTTTAAGGAACACCTTTCTGCCACTGGCACGACTGAGATCTATGTCTGAATGAAACTTCAAGTTTTATCTTGATATGGACAAGGGCTTTTTCTGACCAAGCAAGCCAGAATTCCAGTCATCTATTGGTTCCATCTCTAGCACCCACTCACAGTGGAGTTGCCCAGCCACCTCATCTGACATAGTTTACAAAAGAAAAGTTCTGAATGGAAAAATTCAGGCCTCCCTGGTAGTGCAAGGGGTTAAAACCCAGCACTATGAAGCTATCTGCAGTCACTGCAGCACAAGTTTGATCCCTGGCCAGGGAGGTGACCCACATGGCACAGCAGACCTCTCCTGTTATGCCCACTGCTCCCCTCAGCAGTGTATTTTGGTCAATCCACATGTTCTGCTCCCCACTCTGTCTCTGGTAAATCCTCTTACCCCTGCACCTTTGGGCTGTATGTACCCCAGTTCTTGTATGATTAAAGAAATCTTTTTTTAAAAAATGGAAAAAAATGAAGAGTCAGAAAATGAGGATGCATGGAAAGAGGATTTGCTTTACCAGATGAAGGAAGGCAAATTCTGTGCATAAAAATGTGAATCATGCTTATTCCTTTCAGCGTTGTAATCTCTCTAAAGAATCTTAATCTGAAAGACTTCCAATAGAACAAGGCCAAGTTCAAGGTAATTTAGGTTAAGTTGTTGCAACTTACTCTGATTCACCCTTAAAAACAGTTCAGCACACATTCTTGAATAAGAAGCTTCTGTTGTATATGATATAATTTTCTGAGATATTTTAATATGCCAATACTCTTTTCAATTTATATTTATCTGGGTGCTCCACACCAAAGGATGAGAAATTTGTATCCAAACATTCTGTTGTTCGGTGTCTTTTGAAAGTTGTAATGTTCATAAATAGACACAACATTAAGCATTATATAACTCAATTTTATCAGAAGATACTTCTTATTTTTTATTTCCATTGAGAACATATTTAAAAACTGGAAGATAGTATTAACTGTGGAAAACTGCACTATTTTTTTATGTGTCTTATGCATTTGCAGCCAATTTTATATTTTAATAAGACATCCTTCCACATTCTTTAGAGAGCCAATTTCCTTCATCTTGAAAACTTTTCCAAGCAATCTAATAGCCATTTCCTTTACCATATTTTAATTTTATTTCTTCTTGGCAAAATTGAAGACAATCTAAAATTCTAGAACCATGGGGGTAATGATAAATGGATACCATGTGAATTTTAAAATTAATTAATCTGTGTCCTCAAGAAATAATCTAAATTCCCTGTTTTTCAAAAGTTTGTCTTACACCAATTTGCTTTTACAAAAGGCCTACATCAGTTTTTGCTAACTGAAAGATACCCAGAAAGCATTGTTGCTTTTACAATAGATGTGAAAATAGTGTATATCACTAGATCCGCCAGTTCTGCTCCCCATTCTTCCCACTCTGTCTCTGGTGAGTTCTCTCAATACCCCTTCCCACTTCTGGCATGCACCCCAGTTCTTGTATGCATAAATAAATACATTATTTAAAAAAAAAAGAATGACACCAATAAGCCAATAAGCTCCTTCCCTTGGGACTAATTTGCACAAGATGCATATTTTCATTTCTGCTGTTACTACACATTAATGTTATTTTAGTTTTATATATTTGGGGAGATTTGGTAGATTATTTGGGGGTGGGAGGTCTAGAAGTGTTCAAATTTTTTTCTTAGGAATGAATGTTATTGCTGCTACTTTTTATTCCATTTTAGTTTCTAAAAGATTTCATTGCAATACTCTCTTTCCAAATATCAGGGTGAAACTCTTATATGTAAGGAAATTATAATGATAAAGTACCTTTCCTTCTGCTCACTAAAATCAACGGGGAAGGGAAAAGAAACAAAAAACATTGGGGAAAAAATATTAGTCATAATATCACCCAAGATTATGTTAATAGAGTAGGAAATTCATAAAAGAAAGTATATGAGGGCCCTCTGTGGTGGCACAACAGCTTAAAGTGCAGCACTATGAGGCTGTCTGAAGTCACTGCAGCACGAGTTCTATCCCCAGCCAGGAAGGTGACCCACATGGCGAGGCAGACCTTTCCTGTCTCACCCGCCGCTCCCCTTAGCAATAGATTTCAGCACATCCACTGTTCTGCTCCCCATTCTGTTTCTGGTGACTCCTATCACACACCCCAGTCCCACAACTCTAGCTTTACCCCAGTTCTTGTATGCATAAACAAATAAATCTTTTAAGAAAAGCAAAAGAAAGCAAAAAGTATTACAGGTAGACATTAATGAGTTTCACCTATTTAAGATGACTGCCTTTTTAAAATAGTCAGGGAAGACAGGAAAATAAGATAGGAAAAAGAGAGAAGTCAATGCAGCACACAACCCCAGTCCTGGTCTCTCCTCACCTCCCAATGTGCAGGACAGGGAGTAAGCACCTGTCCAGAACAGCCCACCTGTCCAGATCAGCCTTGAGAACAATGACTCATACCTCATACATTGCCATATCCACACCCATATGACTGAAAAGATAAAAGATAAGACAAAACCTTTGCTAACTGCCAGGAGAAGGGCTGTGACTCAGGACTTGGAGCTGGACAAGAGAAGGAATAAAAAGGTAAAAAAAAAAAAAACATAATGAGTTGGAGCAGTGATAGAGGATGAAAGAGAATATTGGGGCGAATTTTATTTGGTACATGGGGATGAGTTAGATTGCTAAGCACAACACGTAAATTTTAACAACAAACATGCTCAATAGGTTGTGCTTTAGATTTTTACCATGTGAAGGACTGAGTTTAGAACTGTCTGAACATTCTTCAAGATGCTATGTGTAGGCAAGAGGATGTCACAAATGCTGCCTCTACCGCCACTCTTCATTTTGGCTACTGTCTCATTTGCTAAACAGAAGCTTTTTAAGTTTGATGTTGTCCCAGCTGTTTATATTCTCTTTTGTCTTCCTTGTTTCTGGAGATGAGTTCTCAAAGATGTTTCAGAACTCATGAAACATGGAATATGTCATGGAGTATTTTGCCTGTGTTTCCTTCTGTACATTTTATGGTTTTTCAGGTCTTGTATTCAACTCTATTATATATTTTGAGTTAATTTGTGTGCCTGGTGTGACACAGTAGCCAAGTTTCATTCTTTTGCACAGGGCAGTCCAATTTTCCTGGCACCTTACAGGTGAAAATTTTGAATGTGTTCCTTTTTAATATAAGGAACAAGGTAAGGATGTGACATTCCTTTTCAATACTCTGAGAGATTCCAGGTAGATCAATAAAGTAAGAAAATAAAAAGCAGAGGATATTTAGCTTGAAGAGAAATAAAACTTTCTCTACTTGCAGGTCACAAGATTTTCTATGTAGAAAACCCCAAGGTATATTCAACAAATATTCCCAGAACTAAGCATGTTTAGGAGGATCATAGAATATAATATCAATATAAAACATCATTGACATTGCTAAATATTATGAATACACAATTAAAAAATGATTTTTAAGGCACTGTTTATACCTCCAAAGAAGAATCAATACTGATATATAAATCTGACAAAATATACAATTACATGTTTTTTTCAGATTGTATATAGTACAATGGCAACGATAGGGTGTTATTATTGAAAGAATCAGGACAAATGGAACAGAATAGAGAATCCAAAAAAAGGCATGGATACAAACATAGTGCTAGAATTTGGTAATGATACCAAAGAAATTCAATGGGTAAATTATTTCAACAAATAGCACAAGAGCAATTGGACATCCATATGAAAAGAGAAAACCTTAACCTATATGTCATGCATTATATAAAAAGTAACTCAAAGTGGATCACAGACCTAAATATAAAACTACAAAACTGCAAAAAGAAAACAGATGGAAGGTGGGGAGCGGAAAGCATAGTGGCAGGACCCTAAGTAACAACTGCTACTGTTAAATTCATTTTCCTAATTGCTTAGAGAAGGTATCTACCAAAATAGAAATTCTTCGTTCCTGTCCATTGAAAGAAAAGAATTTCCAAGAAAAGGTACTTGGCCCTGAGTTTCATGACAAAGATGCCCTATGTGCAAATCTATTGAAAGATGTCTTCCAGCTCTGGCAGGAGTTACAACCCAAAAGTTACTTATTACCTCTTAAAGTAACTCACATTTTTCCAGAACAAACTTATGATAGCCTTTGCTCCATTCTGTTTACTTTATACTTTTATAGCAGTGATTCTTGTTGACATGGTGCAAATTGATGGAGAATATTAAATGCCAGCAACAGCTGACCTGGACCATTTTTATATCTTAATGTGCCCATTCGTTACTGACTTCCCCCTCAAAAAAAAAAAAAATCAGCATGATTAAATTAACAAAGCTTAACCCTGATTAACATTGATTTGGACCAATTACCATCCAAGACATTTACTACATTAGGTAAATCACTATTTACTCCTCATTTGGTTAATTTAAAAAAAAAACTGTTGCTAGATCAACAAAAGAAAAAAACTACAGTAGAATGATCTGAATATTTATGTAGTGGAAGAGCTTTCTCCTTATTAGGGTTGAGTTTATAAATGATTATGGGAAACAATTCTTCACTAACTGGAGGACACTTTGCATTGCTCAGACTTTTTGAACTTCTTTTTTTGCTTTTTTTCAACTAGGTGGTAACACACTAAACAAAACCAACTCTGAGGTTTCCTGCTGTTGATATTTTAGAACAAGGAAAGCAGCGTTCATCGGGTAAGGTATTGTGTGGTAGAGGAGCAAAGTTGCACTGCAACATCATTTTTATTAATTAGGAACAAGTAACATATTAAAGACAGAAGATAAGATCATAACATTTCCCAAAAAAAATCCTTGATTCATTCTTTTTTTTTAATTTTTTTTTAAAGATTTATTTATTTGTGCATACAGAACTGGGGTACAGGCCAGAGGCTCAGGGGCGGTGAGAGGCTTCACCAGAGACACAGTGGGGAGCAGAACAGGCAGATCTACGAAGTACACTGCTGAGGGGAGCAGCAGGAGGGTCAGGAGAGGTCTGCCACGCCATGTGGTCACCTCCGGGACAGGCGGGAATCGAACTCATGTGGAAGTGGCGTTAGCTTCTCAGTGCAGTGCTTTAACCCGCTGCGCCACCAGGGAAGGCCCTCAATGATCATTCTTGAAGAAAAAGATTAATTCTATAAAATTAGCAAGAGCAGTTTTTATTTTAAATTAATTATACGATCATAAGTCTCCAAATATCTGTCTTTATTGCTTTTAATTTTACAATATTTTCTTACCTTGTTTAGTTTATTGCCACAGACCCTTCTAGTCTTCTGTAAAGATAACTTTCGAAGATAAAATCTTATTATATTGCTTTTAAAAAAGACTTCCAATAGTTCTTTTGAAAAAAATGAAATCCCAGGGCCCTCCCTGGTGGCGCAGCGGGTTAAACCGCAGCATTAAGAAGCTAAAGCCACTTCTGCATGAGTTCGATCCCCGCCTGCCCCGGAGGTGACCACATGGCGTGGCAGACCTCTCCAGACCCGCCCGCTGCTCCCTTCAGCAGTGTACTTCGTCAATCTGCCTATTCTGCTGCCCACTCTGTCTCTGGTGAAGCCTCTCGCCGCCCCTGAGCCTCTGGCCTGTACCCCAGTTCTGTATGTACAAATAAATAAATCTTAAAAAAAAAAAATGAAATCCCAGATTTCTAGCCTGTTGTCCATTCTCCTCACAGTGCAGCAGTAGCCCCATCACTGGCTTGTCTCCACCTCCCTACCGCTGCCAAGAATTCATATCCTTCACTCTAATGATGCTAAAAGGTCGCCTTGCACTGGAAAAGTTATACTTTTTCAACTCCCTGACTGTTACTAGGAAAAAAGACCAATAGGGGAAGATAATAAGCTGGCTTCAAACACAACGATTAAAGAGGCATCAAAGAGAGAGGGCGCGCGCACGTTCACGCCAGGAGTCAGACCAATATTTCAAGGCACCATTTTTTTACAAATCTAAACAATGCCCCAAACCCACAATAAGCAAAAAAATAAAAAAATAAAGAACACCAATTATCCCTGTCTAAAATGTATTCCACCGAGGGAAATCTTACATTCAAAAACTAATTTAAATGTCATTCTCTGAGGGGATTCTCCTGTTTCCGCAGAGGGAGCAGTTTTCTCTGCCTCTAACTCTATTACCATCTAACACCCCTCCCGTAAGTTTTGTACTTCCACACACCTAATCTTTTCCAAGGAACTGTGAACCATTTCTGTGTCTCAGTGACTAAGATAAATGCAAATATATGCTCTATGAATAAATAGGTAGGTTTGACTAAGAAGAGAGTGAGACGAAAAATTTGTTATCAGAAATTAAAATTTCAATTCTACCTCCACAACTCATATATTCATCAATTATGTGGTGCCGGATAAATCACTGGGTCTCAGTTTCACTATCTTTGGAATGGGAAGCAACTTCTGTAGGACTTTCACAAGATAAGTATTTGCCAACTTTTTAAAAGAAAGGTCAAATAAGATGTTTATTCATTTGCAGGACAGAAGTAAATAGAAAGGAAACATGATTTATCCAACAAAAAGACTTACGCGTTTGAAAATAAGAGACCAGAAAAACATGAAGTCCACTGTTTGGGGAACAGCGAGTGGCTCAACATGTCTTCATGAAAACAGTGATGGGACATCAGAAGATGAGGTAGGAAAACAAAACAGGCAGAGCACAGACCATTGGATGAGGCTCTTCTCTGATATTCTATCTGGGAATATATGGCCTCCCTGAATTAGCAAGGATGAGTTTCTACCAATATTAGAAATGGGACTCATGAGCTAAGTTGACTTTTTATGGAGAAAAATAATGAAACTAAGCCATCGTTCCTTCAAATTTGTGAACTATTACCTATTTATTTCAAATGGATCACCTTTTAATGATTTATGGCTTCATGAGATTATATATTGTCCAGCCTGCAAAGAAGGAAGCAACTTTGCTCACTTTCCGATCTCTAATCTGCTGTTGCACCTCATTGAAAGAACTCAGTAGAAGACAGAAGGCAGTTAAAGTTACTCACAGAAAGCAGTTTGAGAAACAGTACAGGGGTGAGGAGAAGAAATTGTCTGAGGTGGAGGAAAATGGAGACTCTCCAAGTCCCTGACAGCAGAAGCCTTTTGTCTTCCATCTCTGTACACACAACCCACTGCCACTGCCTTACCACCTGTATGCAGCACCACCTGCACGCAGTGTCACCTGTACACAGCATCACCTGTACACAGCTCTGTATATAGATGACCCTCAATAAATGATTCATGAATTTAAAAAAAGACATTTGCATTCTTAGCAAGAATTAAAATAAAATAAGCAATGAGAAAAAATCAGAAGACAAGAGAGAAGCAGAGCACATGTAAGTTCAGTCTCCTTGGGCCCTACATTTTTACAAATCTCTAAAGAATCTTAGGAGTAAATGTTTTGGATGGAAGGAAAAGGAGAGATATTTTTCAAATTTTTTAAGACCCCACTCTGGGAGAGGCCTTTCTGTAGCCTCCCACATGGGGTAAAGCACTATCATGAAATGATTTTTCTAAATGGATTCACGTTGACATCATCTTCACACTTTGTTTTATTCCCATCTATCCTGAAAATGCCCTCTCCTGACCTCTCTGTTAATCTTCATTGAATATTCTCTTCATATCAAATAAGAGTTTATTTTTTTCTAATGTATTAGCACACATTACTATTAGTACACTTTTTTTTGTTTGTTTTATAATGGTCATTGGTTTATAATGTATACCCTGAAATATTATTCTGAAAGAGAAGGAAAAGATTTAACGTAAATTCCAAATAGACAATACAGCAAATGTTTTTATAAATGACATTTTTTTTTTAGTTCTTCACAATAACCAATTAATACAGATATTAATACAAGTGAAGCAGCTGAGGGCATCCGGTTTTGTCAATGCCACACCACATGATAAAGCTTTGTACCACATTCTTAGCAAAAAACAAGAGAAGAGATGCTGTAAATTCCCAACTACTAACCCCCTGTTCCCATTCCCCGATATTCATCATTTCTGATAGATCAATGACTCCATCTCTTCATAAGCCCACCTCCCAATGTCTAGATCCTTCCATGTAATTTCACAGTCTCTTTCACTAAAGAGGGAGCCTACTTCCCTTCACCCTGTACCCAGTTCTTTGACTTCACCAGAGGATATCAGCAACATGAAATATCAAAAGCTTAGAAAGTATTTGCATAACTGGGCTTTCTCTTGCTCCTGCGTCCTTGCCATGAGAACACACCCAAGCTAGCCCATAGGTGCCAGGAAAATGAAAGACACAGCAAACAAGTCCAATTGCTTCATCCTACTCCAGTCTAGATCAGCTAACAACCAGACAGTGAGTAAGCCCAAAATATCTCAGCAGTCATTAACCAAATGGTGGGAGCTACCAATCCAGCTCATCTACAGATCTGAAAACAAAAAAAAATTCATGTTCACAAAAACAGCAACAACAAAAAAACCCTAATTTCAAAAAACCTGCTCTTCCATTACATCTATTTTATCTAGCCTAACTTGCCCTATAATCTCAGAAACATTGGTTTCTTTAAACCTCAATTCTCCATTGTAAAAGGAGGAACTAAACTTATCTTACAAAGTCTCCAAAGTCTAAGTTTGCAATGTCCTTGATTCTATTTAGGGTAGACTTTATCATTTGACTTGGCTTTATCTCTATTATTCTTTGCTCCAAAAGATAATGTCATTATCTTCTACAATGTCATTTGTTCTTTGATGCATTCATTTATTTGACAGACTTACTACATATTGGGCATAAAACAAAAGCCTATTATAAGAAACTTACAGTTAAGTAAATAAAAGTTAATTATGACAAAACTTAATTTTAAAAAAGCACTTCTCCAGAAAATTTTTCCGTAAGTTATTACTTTTGCTTACAAATCGACAATTATGAGGTGTTCAGGCTCCTCTCTCTCTCTCTTTCTCTCTCTCTCTCTGAGAGAACACCATTATTTTTAATAAGAAGGCAAATAATCATCTTTCAACTGATTACCAATTTCCATCCTTGAAAGTGCTTTACGCCAACCTACCAGCCAGAAATTCCATCACATCTGCTTAACAACTATTGGTAGCTCTCTATCCAATTCTCAAGACATCTCACTGTCTCTCGACTTTAGGGGCCTAGGGAGTCACACATTCTAGAGGTATACCTCATGATGAGATGTCTTATATCCCTCCCACCCCCCAAAATATGCTGGAGTCCTAACACTGTATCCCAGAATCTGACCTTATTTGGAGACAGGACCTTTAAAAAGTGAACAAATTAAAATGAATTCATAAGAGTTGGCTCTCATACAACGTGACTGATGATTATATAAGAAGGGAAATTTGGGCACAGACTGAGACATACATGGAAAGTCTAAGAAAATATGAAGAGATATAGAGAGACAATTACCTATAAGCCAAGAAGAGAAGCCTGAAACAAATTTTCCCTCAGAGGTTTTAAGTGGAAACAAACCTAGTGACACCTTAATTTCAGACTTCTGGTCCCTAAAACTGTGATATAATAAATTTCTACTTTTCTGTTGGTGGTATCTTGTTTTGTTTTATTTAATACATTTTTGTTGACTTTCCATTGATTTACAACACTAAATGAATTTCTTTACTTTTAATTGTGCATAAGTCTCATCTCATCCACCCCCAGATATTTAGGACTGTTCCCACCCTCAGGTGAATACTCATTACTTTTCCCTCAAACCACAATTCTTTCCCCCTGTGGTAACCACTATATTTTTCACAAAGCCTGAGTCATTTTGTTATGATTTGTTATGATGTTATGTTATGTCTTACTTATTTACATTGGATAGCTATATTCCACATATGCAAGACATTTTCCAGTAACTGACTTTTGCTTTCTGACTTATTTTGCTTAGAGCTATTACCTCAGCTTCTAACCATGCTGTAGCAAAGGACAAAATTTCACCTTTTGTAGTAGCTGAGTATTTATACCAGTCTGAGGTATTTTGTTATAGCAGCTCTAGCAAACTAATACAGGTGTCATTGTATACTTTTCATAGCCAGCCCCTCTAGCTACAAGGAAACCCAGACAATAAAAAGGAACAAGTAATAAGTTTGTTAACTGTGTTTGCCGTTAAGCAAGAAAGATACTTTGTAATTAGAGAAGTGTTTCTGTTTCTATGACACTGCAGTTTCAGTGATACTTGAAAAGTGACAAAAATAAAACTGTGGTTTTATGATTGACATTTCACAAGGGAAGGGGACAAATGTCTATTTAACAGATGACTTTGAAAGAATAAGAATTTTCATACCATGCTTGAAAAGGTAATTCCATATTCTCAAAAAGTCAACACCATAAAAATTACTTTGGAGTTGTTTTTTTTTTTTAGTTGAATATTCATTGACTTTGTATTTCTGAAATTGTGGCATATATACTATTGAAGTATATTCATATGAAAATAGTAATTTCTGGTTTAGCTAAAGGATATTGAGTGAAATTTGAGCATTGGCAAGGCTTTTGATTTTGAAGAATTTTACCTAAGCAAATCCATCAGTTCTGAAGTCACATTTTTATATGCTAATTTTGAATAAAAAAGATACTTGAAATAGCTTTTCTCACCATCTCATAACCCATAAATGACGATAGCAAACTTGATTTTACTTGGCATTTTCATAAACATTCTATCATTTCCACGTGGCTTTAACATACGAGTCTTTCAGTGTGTCATAACTTAAAACATACCACCTTCCCCCACAAACAGGCTCCGCTTCCTGCCTTGCAGTTTTTTGCTAATGGCAGCACTATTCTTTCTGCCCAGGCATAAGCTTAATCATTCTATACACCCCCAATAAATCAGTCAATTTCTAGAAAAAGAGAATTAATAGGATACACAGAAAGAGATTTATTATGAGTGATTGGTTTGTGAAATCATGGAGACTGGGAAAGAAGTCCCACCATCTTCCACATGTAACCTGGAACCCCAGGAAATCAAATGGTGCAGCTCCAGTATAAACCTGTCAGTCTAAGAACCAAAGGCACAGAGAGAAGCCTAGTTCATGTGTGAAGCTGAGGACAAAGAGCGCAATGTCCAAGAGCAGGAGAAAATGTTCCAGATCATGCAGAAAGCAAATCTTTACTTTCTCCTTTTTTGGGTGGGGACTTCACCCTTCAGTGAGTGGGATGGTACATACACACATGTGGTTAGCATGATTTTACTCACCCAGCCTACTAACTGAAAATCTAGTTTATCAGAAATATCCTTAGGGATACACCCAGAAATAGTTTCACCAGACAAGCTGGCATCGTTTAGTCCAGTTAAATTAGCACATAAAATTAACCACAATCCCTCCTCTTTCACGATATCTAGTCAACTATCAAGTTCTGTGGATTCTACATGTGTACTTTATTTGGCATACTTCTACCTCACTTTAATTTCACTAGCTCATCCTACTAAAACACTGTGCTAAATGTGTAGCCCTCTCCAAAAGCTTTCTTCTTTACGCCAGCAGAATTTGATGCCATTTTAGCCCAATTATTTCAGTTACTCTTCTGCTTTTCCAGGTTTCTCTATTACTTATCAATGAACTCCAACAACTGAATATTTTTTGCATTTGTATCCTACTATTCTCTCTTCTTTATCTCTCCCTATTCCTTCTTACTATTTTCCACATTCCTCACTCACTTTTTCTTTCCTCTAAACATTTATTTGGAAATTTCTTTTTATTCATAATGCCTCTACCTCCTATTTTATCGATTCTTCAAGGCCTATTTCAAAGATAACACTTTCTTTTGCCGAAATCTGATACAGTCATAATGAGCTTCTGAATTGAGACTTTTGGAGTTTATGCAAAGAATGTGTGCTCTTTTCACTTACTACATAACATCCTCAGCGAAGCCTGATCAGACTCTTGAGATTAAACACATCGATGTTCATGTAATACAATCACATTAAGTGGGATAAATAAATACTGTCAGTTCAAATAAGATCTCAAAATCAAACTTATTTTTTAAAGACCCAACTTTATAGAACTTTGAGCCTATGGGTGTTTGTCATACTGAAAAAGCTTACAGATTAATTTCTATTTAGTCTATATTTTGTTTATACCTAGCAAATAAGAACTTATTGGACAGATACAAACAAAATATTTTATATGCATGCATCAATAAAGAATCTACTGAGAAAACAGAAAAGACTTCAAGAATTCTTAACACAGAAATTAATTCAAGGAATTGATTACACACACATGGGAGGAACTGGGAGTCAAAAACAGAAGAGTGAGGTAAGCCAGGAAAATCAGTAACACAAAGCCAGATATCCCACCTGCCTCCCTAGGATAGAGGGGAAAGGGGAAGTGAGGATCTTGCAGGAGCCCAGAGGTGGGAACACCAGAAGGAACAGGAAGCAAGGAGGGTTTGTCCCAAGGAGCTGGTGCCATGTGCTACCTGATAATAGCCCCTAAGCAAAGAAAGTGGGGCAAGGATACACTGGCTCTCCCTCCTCCAGCGTCCTCAGCCTTCCACTTGCCAGAGGTCTGTTGACACAGGAGCCTAGTGAACACAGCCCCGAGGGCTCTGCCCCTCTGCAACACAGTGGAGCTGGAGAAGGGCAGAGGATGGATCTGAACTCGGAAAAGTCCCCAGTCAGCCAAGGTACAATTTATTCCTTACTCTTACCACTCTCTAAAAGGCAGGCACTATTATTATTTTTCACAAATAAAGGAACTGAGGCATGAAGAGGTGGCAGTGAGACCAACTCCAGCCCAGTCACCATGTCCCGGAAACTTAGTAGGTATTCAACATGTTTTTTCTTGATAGCCTTCTAGTAGACTCTGGAGATAAAATAGGAGAAGACTGAAGATGGGACACTACTCAACTCAAAACTACCTAGTTCAGCCAGTGTTCAGAGAGCAGGAAAACAACTAACTGCTGTTGAGCCATAATTCTGACAGCAGTTCAAATTAATATGACACTCATAGGGCCCATATGCTACATTTAGACACAATGTCAGCTTTATTCCCAGTGCAGTGAGAAAAAAAGTCCCAGACTTCTTTTAAGTAACAGTTACTAAGGAGGAACATATTAATTTCTTGCTCAAAGGCCAGCGTTAGTTTGTGAGTAGATATAAGTACAATCTTTTTTATTTTACTGCCTATAAAATGCAAGTCTCTGAGACTGAAAAGGATGTAGAACAACCAAATATGCTATTTGCTACTCCTCTGAGATCTGATTTCCTGCTTTCCTGCTCTTTACAAAGCAAATGAAAAAAAAAGAAGAAGAATCATCGAAGGAAAATTAGGCAACTCACTCCTTAAGCTAGATAATACCTATAATGAAAAAAAAAAAAAAAAGGACTGAGTTACTACACTATCCACCACTATATAAAAATGCTAGAAAGTAGTCATACTATATTAAAAGTTAAAAGATATATGAGCATTTTAAAAGCCTATTATTGCTATTGCCAGTCTGGCCCCAGAAACATTTGGGGGACCCTAATTTAACAAATACTAAGAATACCAAAATGTAACTCTTTTATTCACTCTTTATGCCCACGAGTACTTTGTCTTTTCCTAATGCTTTAAATGCCATGAAAAGGTAAAGCAGGTAACAAAACATCCATTTTTCTCTATAAATCGGTGTTACTTAAAGAGAAAAAAAATGGAACTCCTATTGTTGCAAAATACAGTCTTTATTGTTACATTTTTACAAATATCAGCAAAAATGCCTTTTTACCTACATCCTGCTTCTTATGTAGGGAATAGCTCTACTGTCCAAAATGCTCTTAAAATTATTTTTTTATTCTGGTAGTTCTACAGCTTCACGAAGAACTTTGAAATAGAAGAACTTAAATCTGTCTACATAAAAGTTTTGATTCAAGGTCACTCTATCCTTGTACAAATATTTTAGGGAGTTACTTTCAGTCTAGCAGGACAGAGAAGAAATAAATAATTTCTTGTAAGCCTCTTTCAAAGAAAGTTATTTCTATTTAGAATAAGTCAATACCTGAAATACCTGAAGGAAGAGACACATTAGCATTTGGAGGAATCACATTAGACTCTTGCTGTGGTCTGACAGTGGCCAACCTCCTGCGGCAGGCTCAGGTGTGCAAGGAACCTGGAGTATGTATCTGTTTTTATTGCTTTTAGGTGGCGACTACTTTCTTAGCAGTGTTGTCCTATCAACTGTGTTACAGTTTTCACATACTGATCTGTGATTTTATTTCCTTAAATTAGTGATGTTAACTTATATTTTTAAGGTCCTGCATAGGCAGGTTCCTATGGCTACAGGATTTGGGTGCAGATCAGGTATTGGTTGAGCTTTCTGGAAATCAAGTAAAAACTACTTAAAATGTTAAAAACATAATCATCAGATATTCTATATTACATTCCATATTATATACTCAATGGACATTTGTGAATAATTTTTTTTAATAAAAGTAAACACAAATCAATGAAAAAGATAGGATTTGTGTAACATGACTGGATGTTACTAACCCTCAACTAATACTCAAGGGTCATCTGTGACTGTAATTTGCCTTAGACCTACAATTTTACTCTTGAGTTGCTTCAAGATTCTTGGATAAATGCCCTCCAATTTCAGCTATTTATTTGCATCTACTTTGTCATCAGGTTAAGAACATACTGTGCCTTTGTCACTATCTGTTCTAGTACCTCTGACCTTTCAATTCAAGTTGGAATTTGGGAGAGATAATCTTCTTAGCATCTTCCTTGCTAACAATGAAACACGAAGTTGATTGGGTCTGTATGGTTTATTTTCCTCTTTGTCATCAGTATAGCACTGTTTCACTTCTCTATTAAACTGTGCTATGTTAGATTGGACCCTGACAGAATTGAAAAAGAAGGAAACCTATTTTCTAAATTATTTGTTACCAAACTCCCCACCTCTAAAAACTACTAGTTTTTCCCATGCCCCAGCACTGCTTCTCTCTGACAAGAAAATTACCATTTTGCAGGATCCTAGTACTTGCTCTCCCATCCGGCTGAGAGGATAATCAGAAAGACAACAGTGCCAGGTGGCTTCGACAGGGTCTATACTGTATTGCTGGAGTAAAAAACAGGTAAATCAGAACTTTGGTTTGAAGCCCCAATCTATCCCACCCTAGAATGGGGATATGCAAGGGAGGCACAAGTTATTTGATCTATGACTTTAATTTCCTCATCTAAAAAATTAAGAATGGCAAATAGTTATCTATAATAACTGATTACTTGATAATTTGTCCAGATAACTAAAGAGAATTTGATATGATCTTATCTGTGAAAAGTGAATCACAAACTATTGGAAAAATAATAGTTTCAATACCATTGTTGGATTCTAAAAAACACAGAACTTATTTTTTTTAGGTTAATGGTAATTTTTAAAAATCTTATAAGAGGGCCCTCCCTGGTGGTGCAACAGGTTAAAGCATTGCACTAAGAAGCTAAAGCCACTTCCGCATGAGTTCGATCCCCGCCTGCCCGGGAGGTGACCACATGGCGTGGCAGACCTCTCCTGACCCGCCCGCTGCTCCCCTCAGCAATGTACTTTGTCGATCTGCCTGCTCCCCACTCTGTTCCTGGTGAATCCTCTCACCCTCCACATCTCTGGCCTGTACCCCAGTTCTGTATGAATAAATAAATAAATCTTTAAAAAAAAATCTTACAAGTTGGAGAGCCAGTGATATTAGTGACTCATTGACGGCTCTCCCCACATTTCATTCCTATTATTCCCTTCTTTATGGAACACTTACAGTTCATAAAAACCCACCTAAAAGACAGCGCTCAAGTCCATCCTCTGAAACAGAAACACGAATTCAATTGTGAAAACAAATGGCTCTAGAAACACAGATTTTTGTTTAATAGAATTCATTTAATGCCTACAGATAAATGTTAAAAAAAAAAAAAGGTAAAGACCATCTATTGACTTTCTGAATCTTTCTCTTTCTAAAATTAACCTGGGGTACAGACATAGGCTTCAGAGAATCCACACTCTGCCCTAAATGATATAAGATAGTATGTACATGCATCTTTCTGGTGTGGGGTCCCTGCATCTTCGGTGAAAATGCTAAGATTATGCTCTTTGACATGGCTCTACCAAGGTAAACAATAGCATCCTCTGAGGCCTTCCCTGGTGGTGCAGCGCATTAAAGCCCAGCACTGAAAAGCTGGCCGTGGAATGCTTGGATGCAAGTTCGATCCCAGACCTGAAGGTGACCACATGGCGAGGCAGACCTCTCCTGTCTCGCCCACTGCTCCCCTCAGCAGTGTACTTCATCAATCTACCTGTTCTACTCCCATTCTGACTATGGTGAATCCTCTCACTGCCCCTGCACCTCTGGCCTGTACCCCAGTTCTGTATGCATAAATAAATAAATATTTTCAAAAATAATAATAATAGCTACTCTGTAGGGCCCTAACTGAAAACCAGTCACACTGAATGTGAACCTACTTTTCAGTTTTCTTTTATCTACAACAGGACTGTCCAGTCTTCTTTTCTTCAGTAACTGTAGCATTTGTTTGTTGCCTTAGAAACAACAAAAAGCCATTGACTGGTACATCACTCCCTGCTCCACTGAAAAATGCAAAAAGTCCTAAAAGTTACCCTTTGATCTCCCTAGAGTTTCTCTCTGGAGTTTCCTTTGCAGAGCAATTTGGAGGTTTTGTTTAAACAGCTTCATTTTTTCATTTTTATTGGATAAGAAATGACTCTACATTCTGTTCAGCAAGGAACACATTATTCTGTCATGGCTTCATAGAAAGAAGCATTTTCAAAATGAATGTCACATAGAGAAGAGATATAATTCTTGAAAGAAGTTTGGCTCAGTGAGATAAACAGAAAAAAACATTACTCTGGGAGATTTATAGGGAACAATGGCCTTTGGTCACACGGGACTGTAGTTGAGAAAGCAAACTCTTTTCTATAACTATTGACACATTTTTTTTGTTTGTATCAGATATTATATTAAGAGAGATTCAAAATGCCAGGCCATTATGGACAGTTCTGAATACACTGAAGAAATACATACCTCTTTCTAGCTTAGTAAGTTATTCTGTGATTATAAAGTAGTCGCATCTATGTAACTGGGATGGAAAAATGCACAAAAAATATGTAAAAATAAACTATTATAAAATTTTGAAATAAATAAATAAAAAAGTAACCCCATCTAAAGTATAATTAACATTTTAGCATAAACATCTCTAGATATAAACAGTACATCTGAATAACATATTGTATGAGGAGATTACTCTTCCCATAAGATCAGAATCACCATGCTATAAATAAAACAGTCAATGATATGTTACTTTGAGCACACATTTACTGCCCATATTCTTCACACTAATAAAGAGTAACTAACACTCTCAGTCAAATGCAATCAACCTAATCAAATCTTCTCTTCTGCTCCAAAAATAAAATTCTGAGTAAACTTCTGATCACGGCTCTCTTAAATTGAGACTCAAATGTCTCTCGCAATTTCCTCAAGATATTAGATGTTTTTATGTGGCAAGCTATGCATAACCCTACAGGACTCTAGGGCATATACAACGAACAGTAAAGAATGAAATAAATGAATAAAGAATGGTAAGAAGGTATCAGAGAGATTACTTTAAACGTGATAAATCAAGCACTGATTAGATGGAGAGGTTTAGCTTTTTCCAATCATCCTCCTTGCATCCCAACCAATCTCCAAGCCAAATTCAGGTCTGCAGTCCCTTATTTTAAATCCAAATGACACCTATAATTTGGAATTCTGAACTTTTTCAACTTCAGAAAGTAACTGAATAGCTTAGGTTATATAAGAACTCACAGTGGATCATATAATAACTCATAGATCATACAATGATCCCATATCAAATGTATTGATATTTCTGCTGCAAAACATAGGAGTAGCATTTGAATTGTGAGAACAAAGACTATAAACAGCCTTATGTCAACAATTCAAATCCATTAAACCCATTTAGGCTAGGTCAGTGTTTATCACCAAATTAACTTGCAAGATAAAGTGTTGATCTTTTAATTCATTCCCGATGTAGTTCCCAGTTGTCACATGTATGCCTTTGCCTTTCTATAAATATCACTAGTTGCCTAAGTAGTTCCCAGTTCCCCATATTTCACTTTACTGTTTAAACGAAAGGAGTCAGATTGCCATCCAGTTTGTCTTGAGAGACCTCCTGTTGGAAAACATGTGCCCAATTTTTCTCAGTTTTATCTTTTCTGTGGGTTCCAGTCTCCAAAGATTCCCCACTCTTCATCTTTCAGAAATTCCAAAGTTCTTCCATTCAGGACACTAAGCAAGCAATGCAGCTCCCTCGTGAGCTCTGTCTATCCTATCTTGGCAAAGCCCACATGGCAATGAGGGGGGAAAGGTGATGAGGATTGTGGGGAGCAGTTTCTGATTGCATCTTCAGAGTGGCTAGTAGGGTACTTACCCAGTCTTTTTTTTTTTTTTTTAACATAAGGAACATGCTTTCACCACATAGTCATTGAATATCTACGGATTTTAATTTCCACAGTATCCTGGAACCAAACCCTTAAGGCCAGCAAAGCATGACTACAGAGAAAAAGCATATTTATCGATTATTAACTTGATGGACTATGTAAAATATGAAAGACCTGAAACTCTTCACTTTATGTTCCATTGTTGAACTGATATGAAAATTTTTCAAATGGTGATAGACTATTTGATTCTCAGAGATCCTAGGGACAAGATCAAGAAGGAAACAAGCAAGAATAGGTTAACAACTTCAAAGATTTTATCTAGGGTATGGTAAGACCAGATGAAACAAGCCAGCCTGCTGTTATAGAATACATCTTCATTTACTCAGTGACTATGTGGTGAAAGCATGTACTAATGTTTACCCAAATGAATGCTGAACAGCAGGTGCTCACAATATACAAGTTGCTGGAGGCAGTATTTTCCCTGGACACAAATGTCAATGAAATAAATATCAGATTTCCTGTATTACCTTATCCAAGCACTTTCACCTTCTTGTTATATGTTTCATGGTTAAAAAATGAATCATTCGGCCCTCCCTAGTAGCACAGTGGATTAAAGCACAGCACTAAGAAGCTAAAGACACTTCAGCATGAGTTCGCTCCCTGCCTGCCCTGGAGGTGACCCACATGGCATGGTACCGAACCTCTCCTGACCTACCCACTGCTTCCCTAATCAGTGTACTTCGTGGATCTGCCTGTTCTGCTCCCCACTCTGTCTCTGGTGAAGCCTCTCACTACCCTGGAACCTGGCCTGTACCTCAGTTCTGTATGCATAAATAAATAAATCTTTAAAAAACATGAATCATTAATATCTTCTTTTTCATTAGAGGAGAAAAATACATGGTAGATGTTAAGCTACCAGACAAGAGGAGAAAGATCATTCCACCGTGTACTTTTATTCTAGCTAACAAAAAATATCTTGCCTTTTTTTCCTTGAAACCACCACCTACTTTAGATAACATAAGAACACAGGAAATTTGACAGAGTATAATTACCTATTCCTTCCTTTAAAAAAGGAAGGTACAAGAATAAAAAGATCATCAAGTTCTAATAAATATCTGCAAGAGTTATAGAACTATCACTGATTCTGATGACGCTAGTGTAGCAAGCTACTTTTAATTAAAAATGATCATGACAATCCAGTCTTTGAACACTATTATTCTGAAGTTAAATTTAGGAAGTTAGGTGAACTTATAGATGTTATCACATGTGCGTTTATTACATAAATGAGAAGAAATACCACTCAATTACTAAGATCACCAAATCCAGCTATGTTCCCAAAGATACCAGTTCTCTTTTTGTTGGAATTTCACATCATTTTTTAAACTTTTTTCAATTTGAGCATAACAAGAAAATGATATAATTTTACTTTAAAATCATTTAATACTTTTTTGATTGTAAATGTAAAATGAGGGGGAAAAGGAAGCTTCAATGAACAAGTAAAATTATTATAAACAATGAAAATAAAGGTAACTGGTAATCTAGCTATCCAGTGCTTAGTTAATATTTCCATGACCTTTCTATAAAAAACAAACAGAAAATTCACATGTACATTATATTTTGAAAATTTTAAACTATGCTTGTTTTGTTTCAACCTTTTCCTTTTATTGTTGTAGCATTTATGTTTTCCTATTTGAATAACAGAGCTCCATACTTCAATATTGTATTGTATAACATAAGCCTTGTTCAATCCCTTTATCCAATACTTGAGAATCCTCTATAGCCTGTAAGGATCATATACAGCTGATTCACAACAAACTATACATTTGTATAACTGAGTGTGTGGTTTTCTAGAGAAGTGATAATAACTTAACCCTTATGAACAAATTGATCTATAAGTCATACTATTCCTCTGTACTATCATCAGGACATGTGAAAACTACTTACCACTGAATTTATTATTATTTAACCCCTCTATTTAAAGGTTGAAGGACACCAAAGTGATAGTTCTTCTGCAAAACAGAAACACAAAGAGGTCCATTTTCTAAATCAATATGAAGCATTTTTGGTTCTAGTCCTTGAATTTTAATTGGGAAGTCTGCAGTTATCACGGCAGCACCCCAGAAGATAAACTATGTTCCTCAGATCTGGATTCCAGAAATTATCCTGACATCCAAAAACTCAGAAACCTAAGAGGAACTGCTAGACTTCCCCTTGCAGTTAATTTGTGATGTGGCTTATCAAACCCACTTAACTTTTTTCCTTTTTGTTTCCTCATCTGTAATTAGGATTAGAAATAAATTCTCAGAAATTGGTCAACAATAATTAGTGTTTTGAGACCATCTTAAGGTCTAAACACTGCTTAGAATAAATTTAAATATTTAATTGTCCATATGTGTCATGGATCAAATACTTAATTATAAAAAGATTTTGGTCAATTCATCATTTTCCAGCAAATTCACCAAGGCATTATGTAAGCACTCGAAACACTACCCAAATGCCTTTTATTGCATGAACATAAAAATTAATGTTAAAGAACTGAGTGTAGCAGAAGCATATAGAACTTGAGAGCAATTGAATTTTCAATAAAATATGAACTCAATGACAGTTTTCTTTTAGAAATTCTTTTACAGCATGAAATTATAGTAACCACTGGCATTTCACTGTGTCACAATTTTTAGACAACTATAGTTGACTTAATAGAATAAGATTTAGTAAGTTAGGTATTTTCTTTTCATTATATTTTAAACAATTGTTGTCCTAAAGTAAAATCTTTTTTTTTTTTTTGGCATTAAGAAAATGTCATTTCTAAAATTGACCAAAACTGTGCACCTATTCCCTAACCAATAAACACTTGGTATTATCATGTGCCAAGTTATAGTCTTAGTATTAGGAGAGTCTCTTATTGAGGAGTATAATTAAAGTATAACATGATGATATAATGTACTAACATCTATAATATGATGTAACATAATCGTTGTGTAGGTCTAAAATATCACTACAGTCAATTTCAAATGTAATATCCGATAGAAAAGATAATAAAGCAAGCAAGAGAAAAGGCAAAAATAGACAACTGAAGGAGATCCACAGGGGTTCCAGATATTGCAATTTCCAAAATTAGACTTTAAGATAAATATACTAACTTTGTTCATGGGAAAAAAAGACTATTGGACACTATAAAGAGAAATCATAACAAATTTGAGATAAGTGAAAAGTATGATTTATCAAGATTAAGAAATCATGGAAGAATTTAAAAGTTAACTATATCTGACTGAAGAGAGAATTAGTGACCTGAAAAAGGATATAAAAGATAACTCAGAAAATTATGCTCAAGTGAAAATAAGTCAGAAAGGAAAGAAAAATATCGGATGGTTTCACTTACAGAAGGAATACAGGGGAACCAAATAAGGGGTCAGGGAAAAGAAAATAATAATAACAATAAAAACCAAAACTAACAGGCAACTATAAATCAGAGATACTCTGCCGGGAGGTGAGGAATCAGTACAAAGGAGGGATGAGCCCAAGGGACTATGGCGATGGTGCACAGGTGATTTGGTGTTGGGATTCTATGGGAACTAGGCTGAGAGGAGAAAGCAAACATTGTATAAAAATAAATAATGCTGTAAAATATATGTAAATAAATTATATTAATAGAGAAAAAATAGAGAAAGGAAAAATCAAAGCATATAGTACAGATGTTAGGATACATACTGTCAAGTCTAACATGAATAATTGGATTTTCAAAAACAAAGTGACAGAAGAGATGCTAGTAATTTTCAAAAGAAATGAAGTATATCTATCCCTAGATTCAAGAAGACCAGTGAGTTCTAGCGAGAAAAAAAGAACATTTTAATTGAGTAAACGCTGATATTTAAGTCAAGTGATTGAGGTTGGGTTGAAGAGCACAAAAAGTGTCTAAAAATAGTAGACATGTATCACTGTCCAATAAATCACTGCATAAATTTATACATTGGAAAGATCATTTTGAGAGTGATAAAAATGCATATGCACTACAAGCTGGAGAAACTGAGGTCAAGGAAACTGGGTAAGAGATGTGTATACACTTTGTTTAAAAAAAAAAAAAAACTGAATGGTCATGACCGAGCTGGGGATTTATGAATTTGAATCAATAAAATCAGGTAACAGCTTGTGGAGGGCGAGAGGATGAAAGTTTTAGTAGAATGATGATAAGTGAATATTTGAATGTAGCAAAGATTACCAATGAAGAAAATGTGAGGGGAAGTGACACGCCCCCCCACCCCATCCTGCACACACAGAACCCCCCGCCCATACACTTACTGATCCATACAGTCACCTAGGACTAATACTGGGAACTATGGGCAGAGCTGAGCAGCGAGGTGGAGAAATATATATAATGGAAAACAGATGAGCTGAGGCTTTGATTTGCACCCAGGAACGTGGGGGACTTGGAACAGGTACATGGAGGACAGCCATGTAGACACCTGGAACAGACACGTGGGTGAGAGACACATAGGGAAGCTGGCTTTGCCAGAAACAATGGCAGCCCGTTGTGTTGACTTATTTTTTTTTTTCCCTCTTGTCCCAGGCTTGCTTCACCCCTTTCACCTCCTTCCTGTGGTTTCCCACCAAAAGGTGTCTTAGACTTGTGACAAGCTTTTGGACATCAGCAGCCCTGCTTCCAGCCAGCCTAGCTTGGTTAGACATTTGCCCATAATGAGATGGGTAAATACAAAGAAATTTATTTTAGGAACTTTCTTCTCTCTCTGTGCACACTTGTTCTATTAAAGATTTATCACACCAGGCCCTCCCTGGTGGCTGCAGCAGGTAAAAGCACAGCAATAAGAAGCTAAAGCCACTTCTGCATGAGTTCAATCCCCGCCTGCCACGGAGGTGACCACATGGCGTGGCAGACCTCTCCTGACCCGCCCGCTGCTCCCCTCAGCAGTGTACTTCGTAGATCTGTCTGTTCTGCTCCCCACTCTGTCTCTGGTAAAGCCTCTCACAGCCCCTGAGCCTCTGGCCTGTACCCCAGTTCTGTATGCACAAATAAATAAGTCTTTAAAAAAAAAAAAAGATTTATCACACTAAGAGTATACTTTGTGCAATAAATGGCAGGACCCCATCATAGAGCATGTATCTTGTAAGTTTGGGGTCTGGTTATCTCTTGGTCACATAACAAAAAGAGATTCAGAAAAAATATCTTAAGACATTAATGTTGTTTCTGGGTTATAGTAAGTACTACATAGATAAGTATACAGAGAGAGAGAGATGATATTGATTTTATTGGCCTTTTTAGAATAATCAAACGAGCTGGAGGAGGGAGTGGGAGAGGGGAGGAGGGGGAGCAAAGGGGGACGAGAAAAGGAAGAAGTTAGGAACTAAAAGGAAGAAAAGATAATGGAATATTTTCATTCGAGCAAATGTGAAATACAGAAGCAAAATCCTCATTACAAATATTAGTGATTTTTTTTTCCTTAAAGAAATAAAAGAAAAGAAAAAACTAAAAGTTAATCTTGGCAATTTAATTGAGTTTAGTCACTTGTATTTAAAACTCAAAGATCAGAATAAATGAGCTGAATTAAAGATGCAAATAAATGCACTTTTTATTATAAATTTAACGGGAAAGCTGCATTAAAAAAAGAAATTAACTATTCATCTCACCCATTCTGACTCATTTCTCTGTTGAAAATGGAAAACATTCATAAATCTAATATTACCTACAAAACAACCTCCCTAATGTTCATTCTACTTGACATGTAATTGAGAGGACCAGAGAAGAACGTTCACCTACTTAGAAGTGCATACCTGGTCCAGGAAAGAATGATGGTTAAAATGCTCAGCAGACAGATCTTTCTGTTTTTAAGGAGGGATTATTATATAAATCTTGACATCTGTGCAGATTTTAAATGACTGCAAGCTAAGCTTAAGAGATGTAATATATTTTGATATATAATGTAGAGATGTTTTAGATAGATAGGTACTCTAGCAAAGGCTGGAAGAGAAGACAATGTGAAATCACTGCCTTAAAACATTTAGCTCCAGCCCCTCCCTGTTGGCACAGCAGGTTAAAGCACAGCACTAGGAAGCTAAAGCCACTTCAGCATGAGTTCAATCCCCACCCCAGGTGACCCACATGGCGCGGCAGACCTCTCCTGACCTGCCCACTGCTCCCCTCAGCAGTGTACTTCATCGATCTGCCTGTTCTGCTCCCTCTCTGTCTCTGGTGAACCCTCTTACCCTCCACATCTCTGGCCTGTACCCCAGTTCTGTGTGAATAAATGGATAAATCTTTAAAAAAAAAAACAATTTGGGGTCCCTCCCTGGCAACGCAGCAGCTTAAAGCACAGTGCTAAGAAGCTAAAGCCACTTCAGCATGAGTTTGATCCCTGCCCCGGAAGTGATCCACATGGATCCTAACCACCCACTGCTCCCCTCAGCAGTGTACTTCATCAATCCGCCTATTCTGCTCCCCAGTCTGTCTCTGGTGGATCCTCTCACTGCCCCTGCACCTCTGACCTGTACCCTAGGTCTGTATGCACAAATAAATAAATCTTAAAAAAGTAAACAATTTGGTATATGTACAAAGTTCTTTTTTAATTATTAGAAGACCAGGCTTCTGCCCTCAAAACCTTTCTATATTCTTACAGGAAAAGGAGAAATAGAAAAGGTATTAAATGTTGGAGACTACCTGTCAAAAAACAGTGAATGAGCAAACAACAAAAAAAAATCACATGAGGATCAGCATTTAATATAATATGAAACAGCCTGGAGTATGATTCATGGGAAAAGTGGGTAGTGGGAATTTATTTGGGGGCCCTCCAGCATCTGAACCTCCTTTTCCTAATATTTCTCTGTTCATTTTAGGAAAGTCCCTGATGTGGTCTACTCTTGCTTGGAGTTACTATTTCCTGTACACTATGTGTAAATATACTGGAAAATATTCTGGGGACACCCCTCCCCCAGTCTAGCAGGCTAGAGAAGAAAGCCATCTTCACAGGCTCTTCCTTGTATACAAAAATCTGCTGACTGGTAAAATCAGTGTTTTTGAATTTAAAAAAAAAAAATTAACAATGAGTAATCCCCCTTGGTACCCACAAGGTCTTCTTTAGCATTACAGAAAATTCCTGTATTGCCTTTCTTGAGGACCAGCATATCTTTAAATCAGAATAATTTAGAACTAGAGCACTCCTATCAAAATAAATTACATTACTAATGTCAATCACATATTGTTCTTACCAATATAAACTAAATTCAGACTTGCCTTTATTCATAGAGCTCTCACAAAGTAAAATCTATCAGAGTACTTCCCTGGATTCAAATTCTCTCTGACTCTATACTACTAAACCCTTTGTGATGGAAACTTTATTTTCAGTTATCAGATAATCCCTTCCACAAACTGGTCCAATGACAGACATCTATGACTTAGTTTGGGCCAAATGTTCTATGCCAGGTCTTTGAACTCTGTGAGAGGGCTAAAAGGATAAGGGATAATTGGTGGTCAAGGGCATGATTGTGGCAGTGGCAGTGGCAGTGACAGAGTCATAGCTAGTCTCTTCTTGCCATGACGTTCTTCTTTACCTCCTGCTTCTTGATCTTTCTGAGCTTCCTTTGTTCCAGCTTTCCCAACTGTGATCTTCTAGTTTACCATAAACCCTATGAGTACTTCTGTAAAAGCTGACTCTCAATTCTCTTTGGAAGAAAGGAAAGAGGAAAGTGAACACACATAGCCAGTGTCACCTTTCACTGCTTTGAACCAATAAGTAACAGTAGATAGAATATGTGTTAATTTTTTTTAAAGATTTATTTGTGCATATAGAACTGGGGTACAGGCCAGAGGTGCAGGGGCAGTGAGAGGATTCACCAGAAACAGAGTGGGGAGCAGAACAGGCAGATCGACAAGGTACACTGCTGAGGGGAGCAGGGGAAGTCTGCCGCACCATGTGGTCACCTCCCTGGCAGGCAGGGATCAAACTCATGCTGGAGTGGCTTTAGCTTCTTAGTGCTGCGCTTTAACCCACTGCGCCACCAGGGAGGGCCCCAGAATATGTGTTAATTTTAAAGGCAGGGTAGAATTCATAAAAGCAGGAAGTAAATATCATGATGTGAGAGGAAATAGGGCAGATGAGGGAATTGGTTGCAGAACAATGATTAGATTCATTTAATCAAAGCTACAGGTTCATATAAAGAAATTCATATAAAGGAATATAAAGAAAGCACCCTCTAGCAAAATCTTCTAAAAAACCCAAAGGGTCACTTGTTAGATTCTACTTAGGCCATTTTGTACAACTTTACTCCCTAAGCAAAAATCCCAACAGAAATCATAGAAATTCAAATTGACTACTCCCCCATCCCTATATCATCTCCAGTAGTATAGTAACCAAAATTTGCCCAATCTAAGTCACTGAGTAGTTATTTCATTTGATCTTCTTCACAACAAGTACTCTCATATATCCTCAGACTGACCTGTTCTTTCTTGTTTATAGACCCTAATATGCTTTAGCACATTTCTGCTTTAGCTCCCTTCAACTTTCAACATTTCAAGTTGTCTTTGATTGCAAAATCCTGGTCTATAGTCCTTTTATCCAACTCCAACTTCACAGTAAATTAGCTTCTTTAACACTACATCCAACCAACACAACTTTTAATGTGTTTTTTCTGTATTTTCACTGGAAATATTGGTCTCATTTTAAAGGCAATATAACATCAGAACAGATGCATTCTCAACTGACTTGAATCTAGCCATTTTCAAGTACAGAACATTATGGAGCTCTTTGTCAAGAAAAAAAAAAAGGAGCTTAGTAATGGTTGGAATGAGGAAAGAACTAAAAAGAGGACAAGCGTCCAACTCCAACTTCAGATTAAATTAGCCTACTTCAAACTCTACATCCAACACAACTGTTGATGTGTTTTCTCTGCATTTTCACTGGAAATATTTGTCTACTTTTAAAGGCAACTTTAAACCTTTTCCAATACAGGACTTGGGCAAGATTAATAACAATGAGATTTGGAAGGAGAAAATGAGGTGAAATATTACAGAGAAAAAAAAATATGGATAAAAGGGGTGGGGATGAGTTAAAAATAACTTGCAGGCTTCAGTCATAATCAATATAGAAATTGAGATCTGTTGGTTTTGATCATCAGTTTTATATACTGTTAGAGAAGTTAAGAGAGTAAAAGAAGAGCTTCAAGTCAGGAAAGTCCATCAACACGGCAATGTTACAGGAAGGACAAAAGGTGAGTTGGCTTCTAAGTCTCCAGGCTTTTTCCTAAATGGCCACTGTTAAGTAAAGAATTTCAGAAGAATGGTGGGACTGGATTTAGACAACAAGGAAATAAAGAATGGACAGACAAAAGTAGATGTGACAAAACAATATTTTAGGGACATTTGGAAGTGAAATTAAAACAAAAAAGTGAGACAATAATTCAAGCTATCACAGTTGAAGCAAGGTTATACTTAAGTCAAGATTTTTAAGAATCTTAAAAATCTTAAGTCAAGATTTTTAACCTTAAAAGTCTGTGTGGTCAGGAAGGGATTCACAGTTTCTGGGTGGTAACACCTGTTGCTTTGGCAAGTTATGATATAATAGTTGGTTGCAGAGAAGCTGTCTGAGAAACACAGAAAAATATACTTAAAACACATAAAGATTGAGGTACTAACAAATACCTTACTCACACCTTTTCACTCTCCAGTCTTGATTTTGTTTGATGTGACAGAAAGGTGCCAAAAAGAGGGGTTTAATTCAAAGCTTACTCTCTATCTTTCAAGAGCAAGTTTAAAACTAATTGCTTTAGAAAGCCCAGAGTGCAAGTAAGGACTCGAGTTGCAGCACAGCTACACGATTTCTGCGTTTGGAAACTCAGTGTCTCCAAGTCATGGAAATGAAAACAAAGCATATATGAAAAATGACTGTCCTGCTCTATTTGAGTGTTTGCATACTGTTTCCCATAAAGGAGCAGAAACTCAGGGTCAGACTTGTGCATACTCAGAAAGGTAAAAGATAGCATCTCGGGAATGAAACTGGAGAAATGTGACTCATCTCTTTGTGTTCCTTGCCAAGCTTACCTTGACATTTACTTCTATAAACATAGTCAGCAAAGGCTATGCAAAGAAATTATCTTCTCAATCTACATCTGGATTTTTTCTCAGCTGCCACCTCTTGACCAGCTAAAAGAGATTTCCCTATCAGACTGCTAGTAATCAGCGAGGTGATGTACCTTGTGTTGTACCTGACTTCTGACTTCTTCCTTGCCTGCCAGTCTCATTTTTATCGTAGCCCTGAAAAATGAAAAATAATAATTATTTTTGTCCTTGAGTCATTAACAAAATTATTGACTGGTTATTATTAACAGCCATGCAAAGGGAACAGAGGCACTTAACATTATTTTGGTGTTAGGTGACAATGCATTTATCTCTTTTGTTTATACACTGGAATTTTGTCCCAGAACTAAGTTCAGAAGGTAGAATAGCAGTCCTAAATGTGATCTCAAGTGCGTTTTCCTTTTTAGTTGCAAACACAAAGAAAAATAATGGATTGACAATTGTTTGTTTGCTTTTCTAATCAACCTAAAATGTCTCAAATAAGATTGCTTGAGCCTCAGAAGGATCTTTGGCTTCAATTATTTATATTACCTGTATGATGAGTTTGCATTTATCTCTTTCTTATGTTTACACAATCATGTTCTGAAGCTAAGTACAAATTGTAAGTGTGTGTCATTCCATATACTCCCTGCATTTCTTGCATTCTATGCTCTCAACAACTCAGGCACACCTCCAGTTACTGGAACTTGATACAAATTGTTCCTGTTTAATATTACTGAAGGATGAAAGGATTGGTCACTAGTCCACCATACATCCATAGAAAGTACCCCACTAAGTATATATACCATCCTTATATTTGTCACCCAGATTCCCTCGGCCTAAATAAAAATAATTTAAACTACCTACATTACACAGAGAGTTTGAGTAGCAATTTCCTTATTTAACTAGCTGATCTGAAAAGCGAAAGAAGATAATTTAGGTTGCCATCAGGATTTTTTTTTTAACCTAAATTGGTTGGATTCACTATGTATTTCTCCTCTTAAAAGAAAATTTCTATAAGATGTTTCTAAGAGAGGAAGTTGTTGCAGATATTAACATCTACATCTGCAGTATGTTAGCGTCAAGTTTCTCAGAGAACCTAATGGAGTTTAAGGGAAACAGTCTGATTTAAATGTAGGCCTATGGGTCTTGAATTAAAACTTCCTACCTAAAAAACACTCTGTTTCTATTTAGATTGTTTACTTGAGATGGATATAGAGGTTATCTTCTATACACTGGTGGTTTTTATTGGGGTGTTCTCAGGAGAGGCACCTGTAAGGGACTGAAAAAAAGAGGGCTAAGAGAGAAGTTGAATGGTCCCACAGATATGACCTAAACTGAAGCCAGGAACTCCCTTATTCTCAATACCCTACCCATGCTTTCCACAGGAATTATCTAGTTACAGGAAATATGCTATCCCCAGGTATGGAGTGTAACCTTGGGCAACCCAAAGAATTTCCTAGGGAAGAATTCATCTGTAGCCCCTCAGTAGTCAACACTTTTAGCCCCTGGCAGAGTCTGAATCTTGGAGCTGAAGGAAGAATCTGGAGAATGCATGATGGCATCCACTACTGTGCTGGATAATGGAGACTAGAAGTGCAAAGCTGACCCATTTCCTTAACCCCAAATAATTCTTTGTCCTGCCAGTGCCTGAAGACACCAGAGACCAAGGATAAATCATGAAGATATGAGAATTTTTTTAGGTATGCATTTTTATGTGTGTGGAAATGTCTTAACAATTTATCTTACCCATTTTAAATGTAAAAAAAAACTTCTCTTTTGTAACAATAAGTCAATAGAAGGCCACTTCCCCAAAATAAAACCTTAGTTTCTTAAATTAGAATTTCTCACAGCAGCAAGGAGATCCTTAGGATATTTTTTGCAAGGAGTTTATTTATCTTATTCATGTATAAGCAACACTAGGAGTGGTAGAAATACCACTCAAGAGCTCAAGAATCAGAGAGAACTGTATTCTAGGCTCTCTTCATCATGTCTTATTATTTGACAGCAGGAAATGGGCAATTCAGGGAATAATTATGATTTTGAATTCTTTATGCTGTTATTTAAAAAAATAAACTTAAGTAGGCACAAGGTTGTTGTAAAGGTTAAATAATATAGTCCATCAAGAATTCAGTTTAGCATCAGGCATGTTTAGAAACACTGGATGAATGATACGATACATATTTTTGTTGTTAAACTTTGCAGTCACTTTGATATAATTTGACACAATATTTTTGTGCATTGCCTAAAATAATAATAATAATAAAAGGTGTTAGGAAAATAACTAGAAATCTATTCCCAGAACTACTCCATCCTATGATTGGCCAAATATGGTAGTAATAGTAACAAAATCAAACTAAAGACACAGGAAACAACTAGCACCTTCAAAAGCTGCTGTCCTGGGGGGAAAAAATGGGTAAAATGTCTAAAAAGCCTCACTTAACAAGATCAAAAGAACTGAGGTATTATTTTGTAAAAGAAGACTAAAACTGCAAGCAAAATCAAAATTAACCTTAGTCTAAAAATAACCTGTGAAAGGAAATATTAAGACTACAAAATTGGCCCTCCCTGGTGGCGCAGCGGGTTAAAGCACTGAACTAAGAAGCTTAAGCCACTTCCACATGAGTTCAATCCCCGCCTGCCCTGCAGGAGATTCACATGGCGAGGCAGACCTCTCCTGACCCATCCGCTGCTCCCCTCAGCAGTGTACTTCGTCAATCTGCCTGTTCTGCTCCCCACTCTGTCCCTGGTGAATCCTCTGACCCTCCGCATCTCTGGCCTGTACCCCAGTTCTGTATGAATAAATAAATAAATCTTAAAAAAAAAAAAAAGACTACAAATCATTAATCAGGTTTAGATATATAGTGGGCCCTCAGTAGCTAGTCCTTGAAATGATTTCATCATTCAAGATGAATAGAGTGAACATAACCTTGTTTACTAAATAACATTTCAAAATGGAAAAAGATAATGAACCCACAAATACATTGAACTGAAAGGATAAAAATAAATCTTATAGGCCCTCCCTGGTGGTGCAGCGGGTTAAAGCACAGCACTGAGAAGCTAAAGCCACTTCAGCATGAGTTCGATACCCGCCTGCCCCAGAGGTGACCACATAGTGTGGCAGACCTCTCCTGGCCCGCCCGCTGCTCCCCTCAGCAGTGTACTTCATCAATCTGCCTGTTCTGTTCCCCACTCTGTCTCTGGTGAAGCCTCTCACCGCCCCTGAGCCTCTGGCCTGTACTGTATGAATAAATAAATAAATCTTTAAGAATAAATAAATAAATAAATCTTATAACTTACACCTTTGCAGAGTTCGCTGTTTAGGAGTGAGGAACACGGCTACAAGTCTGAATGAAATAGTGACACAATACACTGGCAGCTCAGGGAAAAGGCCACCAGCTCTCCTGGGAAAAGTCAAGCTGAGGGACACAGGCATGTTCTTCTAATCAATAACAATACAACGGGCTTATACGAAAAGGGGTGACAAAATTTACATATGTTATTTTGGATAATGCTTTTTTTTTTAATTTCCTAAATGTTTTTGTTAGTAGTTGCCAGAGACTGTTTCAGTGAGCAAAATGGCAGTTTTTAGCTGCTGTTCCAGCTAAAATACTAGCAGCAGACTGCAGAAAGAACTGAAGCCAGAGAGTCTGGTGGCAAAGAGAACAGCACAGAAGCTTTCACATGTACCTTGTGGAGAAATGATGAAGAGAGCAGATTCAAAAGGCAGTGTGATGTGCATTCTTCACATCACAGAACTCAGAATTCTATTTCTTGTGCCTTAGAAAGACATACTCCTGAAGTCCTGTGATCCCAATGCTAAACTCCAGGACTCGACTGTCTACTCGGTCAAAAGGTTAGGGCCTTGATGCTGCTTTCTCTCTTCTTCCCACTGTCTTATCTGGTATATAAACAATCATACTTCTTGCATTCCCATTAAATAGGAAATTGTGATTCCAGGGAAATGAGCCAAAATTAGCCAACTTCCTCCTAATAAGCAGACCTCCTCTCAGTAAATACAATTTTATTTACTTTGAGACCAGAATCCTTATTTAATATCCAATATCAATATCAAAAGGTAATCTTGTTCCTTAGCTTAAGAGACCCAAAAATAAATAAACAAAAATCTAAAATTAAACACTTCTTAAGACAAGAGCTTTAGGACATCTCTCAGTCAGAATCTGCCTGGTAAAAATGACTTTTCCAGGTTACTATTTTTAGCCTTCATCTTTTTCCTACCAAAATATGCTCTCACTAGGACAAAATGTCAGCATATATGCAGTAAGAGTCATGTCTCCCTAATTTTGTTATTAGTAAAAATAATTCTATCCAAATAAAGCAAATGGTATCTGAGTGTTCAGAATGGTATAAACAGTATCTTATAATATTCTGAAGGACTGTGGGGATTGAGTTATTGTTGACTATTTTATAAGTGTAATTAAATTTACAGTTCATGTATAATTAAACATTTTGGCACATGAAATTCAATGGCCCTTTACATTCCTAAACCAACCAGGGCAGGAAGATATTCCCCCTGCTTCCTTCCCAGCCCTGACAGATTGTTGAGTCAGCAGATACTGTAGTTCACTGTCTTGACAAAATTGCTCAGCCTCTGCTCAACCATACTTCAAGTCTGAGGACAATGGAGAAAGACCTCTCTGCAGACTTGTGTGATCCAGAAGCTCCATCTAGCAGTATAGAATAATGGTCTCTGTCAGCCTAGCTGCCTCCACCTTACCTCATTTGAGTCTGTCCAAATCACCTCTTTCTTACATTGGACTAAGCTATTAAATTAGCATTCCTGTGACGGCAATAAAAGAGCAGCTGCCCATTTCCACCCTATACACACCCCCTCATTAAAAGAAGATAAAACAACAGACCAACCAAGAGGTGAGAGACACCCAGGCAAAAGACTGGTTACTGGAAGCAAAGAAAACAAGTCTGATAGTACTGCTCACCTTCTTGAAGGAGATTGTTTTAAAGATGTGCTTTGAGGGAAGGGGATTAATTTGAAAAACAGCAGGAGAAATTGCATTTTAGATTGAGGGAAAATAGGAGCAAAGGATAAAATCAAGAAAACACTGTGTGTGTCCAAAAACCTGTTAAAATCAATTGAGTACAAGGATACTAGTAAAAGAACCATGTAGAAAACATAGGCTTAGCTAATTTGGGGGTTGTTCTAGAGCTTATGGGAAGAGGCTAAACTTAATTTGGTAGGTTCTTGGAAGCAGTAGATGTTTTGAAGAAGAAAAAACATCATCAGATGCTTTAGGAAGATTATTCTGGCAAGCAGTTTTCAAAGTGAACAAGAAAAAGTAAAGTACAGAAAACATCAGGTGGCTATTTTGGGAAAAATGTACCCAGAGTCTGAATTAAAGTGATGGCTTTAGGAATGAAAATGATGTAACAGATTTCAAGAGTCATTGTGGAGGTAGGTTCTGCATGACTGGACTTTAACTGTGATTGCCGAATAAGAAGTACCAGGAGTAACAGACAACTCCAAAGTCTCAAACATAAACAAACCCATCAATGGAATAAAACAGAATCAGGAAAAAGAACTTGTTTTGGAGAAGATACCATGTGTTCTAATAACATGTGTGATATATTGTTAAGACACCCAAAGGTAATTATTATTGCCTCTATTTTACAGATGATAATTAAGACGATAATTAAGATTCATGGTAAGTATGATTATGTCAAATATCTCTTATGTACTATGCGTATAATAGTAGTCCCTTTTGCCTTTGGGGACCTTGTCTAATGGCCCCCCTTAGCCTTCACTTAGACAACTCTGCATAGAGTTGGCTTCCTTAATAGCATCTGGTCACCCAGACCAATAAATACTTTTCATATGCTATCTCAGGGCTTCCCTGCTGCCAATGAGGCATAATAACCTCCCCCCTCTTGCCCAGGACATACACCCTTATAACCAAAGTGGAGGTAAACTACACTTATAAAGCCAACCCTCCAACAGAGAACACGAGAGCTGATGGATAAATTCTTCTTCCTGCGACAGACCAGCCAAAGAATTGGTGATTTATTAAAGCCTTTTAGATGAAGGCCCTTCAGCAGTAAATATTTAGTTGCATTTGATAGCAGGTGGTCCAGCAAACAAGTTTGGCTGAGGATATGTTGTTTGGCTCTCACTACTTCTCTGTTCGTTTTCTTTTTCACTCATACCAGCTTCCCAGAAATTGTAGGCCCTAATAAAAAATTTCATACAAGCTTTGGCTCAGGCTTTGTTTTCTAGGGGTCTATAGAAAAGCTAAAACCTTAACAATGACTCAATGGTTCTATGTTTTATAAGATTTTTTTGTCATGGAGTCTGATGCTGGTACTATTCCACCAAGGTACTAACTGATTTAAGGAAGAATTATCAAGATAGGCTAAAATCATCAGGTATGAGATTGAGATACAAGTTCTATATTCTCAAGGTATCTCTCACATCTATTACAAAGAGCAAAAAATGTAGTTTAATTGTGGAAAAATTTACCAACACCACTTTAGCCAAATGATCAAATTTCAAATGACTAAGTATGGGGAAAACCAGCAATATTTGTGTATCCTGATATAATTCATAGTGCTTAGAATAATTTTTGTTTAAAAAAAAAAAAAAAAACCTAGGTAAGAATCTACCCAATTGCCACTACAAACAGAACAATTATGCAGGACTATTGCAGAGTAATAAATCAGAATATCTGTAAAGCTCGCTCAAATGATGTAATGTATCAGGGAAACAAGTAAATATGCCAAAATCAAACTTCCTGATGTTAGTTCGCTTGACATCAATTAGCTAAATGATGAAAATTTTTTAAAAGTTCATAGGCCGTAGGAGAGCGGAGCGAGATCAAAACTGGAGTGGGGGCCCTCCCTGGTGGCGCAGCGGGTTAAAGCACAGCACTAAGAAGCTTAAGCCACTTCCGTATGAGTTCAATTCCCGCCTGCCCCGTAAGAGATCCATAGGGTGTGGCAGACCTCTCCTGACCCGCCCACTCCTCCCCTCAGCAGGTACCTCGTCATTCTGCCTGTTCTGCTCCCCACTCTGTCTCTGGTGAACCCTCTCACCCTTCACATCTCTGACCTGTACCCCAGTTCTGTATGAATAAATAAATCTTTAAAAAAAAAAAACTGGAGTGGGAAGAGCACATGAGACTATGGTGATGGCACTTGGGTGAAGTGGTGGTGAGAAGTCCACAGGGACTACAATTGAGGTGAAAAAATGTACAAAATGAAGAATAATGTAAAAAAATATATTGACAAAATGAAAAAAATTTCATATGCCAACTTAACCAATATCAGCAACTTACAAAAGTCTGATTTACACTATTTGAATAACATCACACTGTTTCAAGTAATTCATTATAGCAGTCATTCTAAATCCATCAGTCCACACACTGTCTAGCTTCCTGCTGATGACAGACACATGTCCACGCCTACCCAACATAACCGGAGTCTAATCTCTTATCCATCATAAGTGCTTTAAAGTTAATAAAGCTAAAAGACACATGTTTTGTGTACATACTGAAACACTTGGCAAAATTGTTAACTTAGCACTTCAGTATGATTTTTAGCATATTCATTGGAAAGAAAATGCTTCAAAAACATGTTATTCTGTGCACTCCCTGGTGGCGCAGCGGGCTGGAGCACAGCACTAAGAAACTTAAGCCACTTCCGCTTGAGTTCAATCCCCGCCTGCCCGGGAGGAGATCCACATGGTGCAGCAGACCTCTCCTGACCCGCCCGCTGCTCCCCTCAGCAGTGTACTTCATGGATAAGGCTGTTCTGCTCCCCACTCTGTCTCTGGTGAATCCTCTCACCCTGCGCATCTCTGACCTGTACCCCAGTTCTGTATGGATAAACAAATAAATCTTTTAAGAAAACAAACAAAAATAAAAAACCATGTTATTCTATTTTTATAGTACTAATAACACTATCATATATTTTATTACTAATAAAACTTAGTAAAACGATAAAAAATACAAATAAAAAAATTGAGTGCTCACTCATGCATTGTCTCCTGGACAGTCATGATTCATCAAATATAGCCAAAGAAGTTATAAAATATGTAATAATTCAAAACACCCTATAAAATGAGTACTAGTGAGGCATGGAGTTCAAGATTATGTATGTGCATGTGTATACATGCCTCTGTGTGTGTGTTCAATGGATGACTACAAAAGTCTTCATAGCCTACGGAATATCTTATCAGTTGCCTGAAAGTCTAAGAATGTGTGTCTCTTAGTCAATACATGGAGGAGTTGCTAAAAGTGTATGGAAAAAGAAAAGAGAAAACAAAGAAGGCAGGCACTGAGTTTCTGTAAAGATTTTAAAAAGCACAATGCATGAGAAATAAACATAAATTGGAATTCCAGTTACCAGCTTAGTGATGTGGAACCCAGACATAGTCTGTGAGATTTGTGAAAATACAATGCATCAGCATTATCTTTCCTGAGAACATAAAGGCCACTCTGTCCCAAATGAGTTCAGGAAGAAGTGATGTTTTCATGAGAAGATGAAGGTGCCAAGAGCTGGGGTATCTTCCATAATTGTTTTGGCACAAATTTTGCCACACACAGTCACTGACTGGTGATATTTTAATATGATAGATGACAAAGACCTACAAATGCTTTCATCAATACACACCAGCTGTTACAATTTGCATTCATTCATTCTTATGATTCTTGGAATGATTCCCTTTGTTTTTAATTATATAAGACATTTGTTCTAACAACTAACTCTGAACATATCCAAAAAACAGTCTGCTTTTGTGTTAATGTGATTATTTTTACCTGCAAATGGTGAATGCTTTTTTTCCAAGTACTTTTGGAACCAAACCATTCATGATTTCCATTAGGTGTACCCACATGTAATATCAGCAAAATTCCAGGGCTCTAAAATTTTCCATAAGCCACCTTTAGAAATAGTTATTAAATTCAGTTGTGTCATAGGCATCAATTTACCACTTCTCCAGAATCATTAGGTCTGAGTCAGAAAAGGGTGGTGTAGGGGTACACATTATTTGGGGGACAGGTAGAAAAAACACTATTAACTTTCACTTTTTATATTAACACTAGTTTCTCAATATCTACAAGTCTTGGTATGTATTTAAAGTTAAAAACATTAATATTTTTATTCTCCAGATAGAAAAAGTCTTAATTAGAATAACTTGGATAATGTCTAAGAAAAAGGATAATATGTGGTACAAAGATAAAATCTGAGGACTATCTAAACTGATAGCCCCATTTCCTTTAGAAAATAAGAAATATTCTTCCCCAAATAGTTAAATTTGTGATCTAAAGTGAGTAGCCTAATTTCTCTTTTAAATGAAGAAATGAATCCTAAGATGTCTTATTTGTAGTATTTCATGACTGAGCAATAATCAAATTTAGTTTAACATGACTTCCTCTCTCCATGCTTTAAATTCACAGTTAACCTCAATTGCATAAGTTCTTAGAGTAGTCCAAAATGGACTTTGTCCTAAAACAGGAAATCTTTGTCTCATTCAGCTCTGATCCTTTATGTAGGGCAGAGTGTTTCACACCTAAAGGTGTTTCACTAATCATTTTCTAACAAATTAGTTCATATCTGAGCTAAATTCAAATCGTTGACTACAAAATGTGATGGACATTTAAAATAAGACTGATCAATCTTTAAGAGCAAAGAAATTACCAATTATTAGGTACCTACATATAATATTATCTTGAAACTAGTTACAACATCTAAAGCCTTTCCCCCTTTTTTAGTAAAGATTTGTGGACATTTTAAAAATATTTCCACATTATTCAACTCTTACTGAGTTGTTAAGTGGAGACAGTCAGCCCAATAAGTATTTATTGAATGCCAAATAAGTGCTAGCACTTTACTAGTGTTAGACATGAAGAAAAGTAAGTAGATTCAAAAAAGACAAAACTAAACTGAACAGATCTTACTGGTGGATCAAACATGGAGGTGATGAAGGGGAAAGAATAAACCTTAGTCCTCTAACTCAGACCACTAGGCAAGTGAACATTGGAGTAATTCTGGTAAGAAATACAAGAAGGTGTGTCCTTGGGGGAAAATTAGTAAGGTCATTTAGGTGACAATAAAGCAAGCGATTTTGTACAAACACTCTGTCTTACACTGTTCAAGGTGATGGATGATAGATGGATAGATGGATGGACGGATAGACAGACAGACAGACAGATAGGTAGATAGATAGATTTTTCCAAAAAAAAATCGCAAAATAAATCTGTGAGATAGATTCTGTACAATCTCCACTTCTCAATGAGAAAACAGGCCAGGAGCCTGGGTGGTTTTCTCAGTCACACAACAAGGTCATAACAAAGTTACAATGTAAGAATTTTTCTTACTTAATATTAAATTAATTATAATGCAGTTTCAAGAGAGAACTTAGACAGCAAAAGAGGGGTGAAAACGATCTTCACTCATTCTTCTCTGTTTGGCAATCACCCAAGAGACATCAGGAGGGAGGCTATCATAGTAGGGAGTCACAGGGGAAAAGAAAACTTCCATAATGAGGAGGTGTGTCACTACCTTGATTCTTACACTCAAGCAGTCAAAGTACTTAGGTTCTTTGAGTTAAGAAAACTGGATATTTATTCCACCCACCTACTACCACAAAAAGAACTTAGAGGCATTCGGCCTGTACTGACTTGTACCACGCCATTTTATTTGAACTCTTGTGGTAACATCAACTTTTTATGTAGGAGGAGCAAGCATGATTTGTTAAAAAAGAGAAAGTAAGAGATTCTGCAGGAACTTCTTAAGTGCTTTTAAAGCAAACATTTGAATCACAGCAACAGACACTCGCTTTTTAAAATAGGGGCTTTCCATTTTATCTTTCATAGGATGTTTATTCACAGGCATGCTGGAAATGCAAAATTTTCATCAAACTCTTATTTAATGCTTGGTGTGTGCCAACTATGAATGTAGTGCTATTGGAATATAAATTTAAAGAATAATGAATAATTACTGAATTTAAAGATTTTCATGCTAGAGAGAGGAATTTTAAAAATTGCCTTGTAAGCTAAAAGGAAATATAGTTTAATGTACTATAGTATTTTTACATTTGAAATAGGAAATTGCCATGGAATGGAAAAGTGAAAGTAGAGGAACTAGAGAAACAAATATAGGAAGGATTTATTCATCTTAGCACAATGACTACAAATTAGACTGAATCATTCTTCCTTTGCATAAACGTCTTAGAGTTGTAAGAATGGCTCACACCCCCAATACTAATGGAAGGAAAAAGAAAAGAACTTTCATAAAATAATGATCTTGTTACTCATTTTCCTTAACACCTGAACACAGGTTAACATAGTAAATTTATTCAAATGCTTTTTAGCAGTCCAAAAAACAATTGTTTTTTAATTATTAATTCCATGGATCTCAATGGAAAAAATGCTACAAAAAAAGTTTAGTATAAACTACATATTTAAAGTAAAAATACTTGCTACCAATAAGACAGTCAAAAGCCCTGAGTTCTTGGACAACCTTTGAGATTTTCTGGCAAACCTCTCAATTATAGGTGAAAGGGAGCCTTACTTTCCAGGCCCTGGGGAAGTGGATAACTCAGTCCAAAAGAAACAGGAAGTCAGAGCCATGTGTGTGAGACAGAGTGTGTGTGTGTGTGTGCGCGTGTGTGTGTCTGTAATGGACCCTTTGAGAACTGACTTGTAATCAATGAATTATTTTTACTAGCATTGCAAGAAAGCAGCAATGGCCACAGAGCATGAGTCCATGAGAGGACTCATCAAAATCTCTAGTTCTTTCCTGGAAGGAAATTGGAACCAAGCCACAGATCCTTCCAACTGAGGGAAGAGAAAGGGGTTCTTGGACTAATTAAAGATATAATTATTATAAATCCTTCATAAATCTATTTCCATTATATCATTTTGGAACAACTAACTACTCTGGTATCTTCTTTTGCTCTCTTAGAACTACCTCAGACTTTATCCCCCATGACTTTCCAGGGAGGCACTAGTTACGGCCTTACTCCTTAATGATTTTATTTCTAGAGCTCCTTTATTTAAAGGTCTGAGAACCCTACAAGAAAAATTTCCTTATACATTTTCTACAGAAAAGGAAAAGAGCAGGGGTGAATCACTTAAAATATCAAACAGTGGGTATAAATCACTCAGTACCTCATCCCCTTTTTGCTGATGTAAAGTCCATTTCCATGGAAACAGGGATTAGAAATAGCAAGCTATGAGAAACACTGGGTTTATTGGAGCACATGGAAGTTTTAGTTTGGTTTTCAGCCAAATCTTGAAAAAGCAAATCTTTGACTAATACCTACATGCTATTTTTATCACTTTTGAGAAGCAATGTTTGAATTATGGATTAAGGGAAAAATCATTTTTTTCTACTTAAAGACAAGTCAAAACCAAAATAAAGTAATTTGGAGATTGGGGAGCATTATATGATCTGAAAAGTTCTCCTTGGTCACCCCCACATTTTGTAGCTCTGCTCTGCCTTAAGTAGGTGTATGACAAAACAATCATCATCTATCCTGGTTTGAAGATTTAGTTGCATGTTAGACCCAGAGTTTTTCTTTGATATCTACCTCCAAGAATGAAATCTGTGAATGATTTTCATTCCCAGACAAAAGAAGTTTACTTTGATATGGAGAGATACCCGACAATATTTTATTCTGTAAATTAGGTGCCTCCCTATATTTGATTATGAAACTGTTTCTTTAATAAGCAGAAAATTTAAAAGTACAAAGATCCAGCTCAGGAGACAGTCTGGAATCCTATAGTAAACAAAGGACCTGCAGTCAGGGAAAGTGTGACTGAGACCATACCCCATGAGGGAGGGGTTAGCATATCTCCCCACCTACCTCTCCCACCTTTATTTGTTCATTCTTTGAGATCTACCTCAAACTCACTTCATCTGTGAAGCCAGTTCCCCAGGTTCACAGCATATATTACTCACAGAATCTATATGTGTGTTCACCTATTGTCTAATATTTATTTATAACCCCAAAGTTAATTCTTAGGGTGTTTTTGCAGTCACTCACAGGTAAGTGTGTGGCATTTGCTGGGCATTCCCAGCTGAGGTGATAAAAAGCAGTACTCTGCCATCTTGTTTCAGCTCTCCTGTTATAAACAGTGGCCTTTTTTGTCATTGATTTAATGCCATATTTTTGCATTTTTATGCTTTTTGCTGCTGATTTTTCTATTTACAATGCCCCCCAAGCATAGTGCATAAGTATTATCTATGTTCCCAAGCCTAAGAAGGTTGTGAAGTTGTCACAGACCTGATGAAGGAAAACATGTTAAATAAGCTTCGTTTCAGCATAAGTTACATTGCCATTGTCTGTGAGTTCAATGTTAATGAATTAATGACATATGTAAGGTGACTTTGAGCAGAAACACACATAGAACAAGAACAAATTGATGAAAATATGACCAGAGGCTCACAGGAACCTAACCCTAGATTTGCCCTAGAAGCAGTACTTAATTGCTAAAGCAAATTCGCTTCAGTATTCCTTAATTCACTGTTCACAGCAAGTTTACAGAGCACAGAAACTACAAGTAACAAGAATGCTCTATAGCTTAAATTCATATTGCCCTCACTTTGAACTTGCTTTTCCTTCTGATCAGCCCCTTATTATACAAGACCTTCCACTCTAATTGTATTATGCTGTCTAGTTCTTTGTTATATATGCTTTTTGATAAATAATATCGCTTCTCAGCAATTGAACTCCATTCTACAACAGACAGAGTACTGAGAGCTTTTAAATTTGATCCCATTTGTGGGTGATTCATCTCCCACCTTAGATGGCAAGCTCCTCAGTATCAGGGATCTCTTCATGTGTTTTTTCTATTTTTCTTTCTTGTCACATATATCACATTAGCTGAGTATATTTGAAAGTAAATATTTTACTATGGCTATTGATTAAATTGCTGATAATCACATTTCTCATCCCTTTTATGCATGAGCACTTATGACTTATTTTTTTAGCTTTGCTTATGATTTTTCAAACTGTGTTTTAGTGCTCTCTCTATATATAAAATCTTGTTCTAATCATTAAGACCATCCTATAGGAAAAAAGTGTAAGAAAGTTTAAGCAACTTTCCAAAGTCATAACTCCTAAGGGATAGAATTGGCTTTGAGGATCTTTCCCATCTTAAGTATTTTCTCTCTGAAAATCAGGAAGTTTCTTAAACTCCCTGTATAATGGTAATTAAAATGCAGGTGCTTAATTTGAGCTAGGAACTCACATTAGATGCATAGATGAATTTATTTAATCCTGACAGCAATCTTATGAAATCAGTGCTCTCTTCCTTTATGGGTAAAGACACTAAGCCCTGAAGAAATGACATACTCTGCCAATGTCACCCAACTAAAGCATGAGTAACAGTGGGGGTTTAAATGCACAGAACCTGGCTATTTTTTTTTTAAGATTTATTTATTTATGCATACAGAACTGGGGTACAGGCCAGAGATGCAGGGGCAGTGAGAGGATTTACCAGAGACAGAATGGGGAGGAGAACAGGTCGACTGATAAAATACACTGCTGAGGGGAGCAGAAGGTGGGTCAAGAGAGGTCTGCTGCACCATGTGGTTCACCCCCTTGGCGGGCGGGGATCGAACTCTTGCTGAAGTGGCTTTAGCTTTGTAGTACTGTGCTTTAACCCGCTGCGCCACCAGGAACAGCTCAGAACCTGGCTTTTTAACCACTTTACAACACTGCTTGTAGCACAGGATTATTCTTTCCCATCTGTTGCTACATAATACCAAAAGCAAATCTGGATTTATTAAAGGCATAAATTTATATATTATCAGTCACAAAACCAGCCATTTATGTTCAGAAAAAAAATGAATGCAAGAGTTGAATACTTTTTCTCTGGGCATGTGCCCACACACAGGCCTGATCTCTCCACTACTGGCTGAGATGTACTTAAAACTGAACAGCACCTCCCAGAATTGGAACAGCTGGCCCAGAGTCATTGCCGCTGAATGATTCTACTCAGACCAAGCCACACTTGACTTCAAGTTCACCATTTTGTAATTATGGAATGCTAACTTCCCTGAGTCTCATTCTTCCAACCTTTTCCTCAAAATGACTACAATACTTCCAGATCGCAGACTTGTGGGAAATGATTTAAAATATCTAAAGCACCGCAAAAATACTAATAATCAGCATATATTCCTTACCCACAGGAGACACTTTCTCCTAGTCCACCAGAATAGGACATGTAGAGATCAAGACCAGTTTAAATCAGAGAGGAGTTTACCCTTTAAAGCCTGATATTTGGGGCCCTCTCTGGTGGCGAAAAGGGTTAGGACACAGCACAACAAGCCAGATTTAGCCACTTCAGAACGAGTTCAAAACCTGGCCCAGAAGTGCAGACTAATCCTGCTTCGCCTGCAGCTCCCCTCAGCTGTGTACTTCGTCAATCTGCTTGTTCTGCTCCCCCTCTGTCTCTGGTGAATCCTCTCACTGCCCCTGCACCTCTGGCCTACATCCCAGTTCTATATGCAGTAATACACTGCACAGCCACACTTTCATAGAAATAGCTGCTGTCCAAATATATGAAGAAAGTACTACCCAGAAAATCTAGATCAAAAACCCAGTGCAAGTAGCATACTGTGCTGATAAAGCACCCAGTTTTGGAATTAGGACAGAGTTGAGTTTTAATGTAGACTATGGTTCTGACTGGCTTTATGGCCTTGTCTAAATTATATAAGTAACCTGGCACTTTTTTAAACTACAGAATAGCATTAGTTATGCTTATTAAGCAAGTGCTTCTACAGGAACAGAGTGGAGCTTAGGTAGGTGCTCATGGTGTATGATGGTGGCTGTGGATCTGCTGTGACTTAGATTCTATCCTCTTTCACCTTTAACGGTGAGGTAGGTTGCCCCTTCATATCTACAAACCATCACATATATCTACATTCCCCATCCTCTCTCAGAGGACATCCCAGACCTGGTGACAGCAGGACATTCATGGATGATCCATGCTTACAAGCTTGGCTCTGTCCGGTCTTCCTCCCTCCGTGCCCCTCCAGTTATGGGAGTTTCTTCTCTCTTTTTATTATTGTAATTCCACTCCTATCACAGCATCACTCTCCTCTCTTCTTTCTCTCCTGCTGTCTCTATATAGTTATACTCCCTTCCTGCAACCCCACAGCCAATTTTGAGAGGCAAAAATATATCCCCAGAGCAAGTAGCAAAATCTTCCTGCCTCATACTCAGGTGAAAGACTCCTTTTTTTTTTTTAAGATTTATTTATTTATGCATACAGAAATGGGGTACAGGCCAGAAGTGCAGGGGCAGTGAGAAGACAGAATGGGGAGCAGAACAGGCAAATAGAAATACACTGAGAAGAAGTATTGCTGAGGGGAGCAGCAGGCGAGACAGGAGATATCTACTGTGCCATGTGGGTCACCTCCAGGGCATGAATCCAGCTTGCACTGACACAGCTAAAGCTTGACTTAGCTTCGTAGTGCAGCGCTCCAACCCACTATGCCACCAGGGAGGGCCCAGAGGCCCCTTTTAATATATGTTTTTTCATGCATGGTAAACCTGGGGTACTCTCAAGACATCAAAGAAAGAATAATAAAGAAAAACTGTGTGTGTGTGCGTGTATACACATATAACCATACTTACAACATATATACCATCAATGCCATCAATACATTGTATATGTGTGTATATGTGTGTACACATTATATGTATACTCTATGTGTGGGCACATGTATACGCATTCAATGTGTGTGTGTTTGTGTGCATGCATGTGTATACATACATTATGCGTGTGCTACGGTGCATGGCATTGTTTTAGTTATTTTACACATTAATTAATTTTATTTTCATAATTATACTTGAAAGTGATACCAGGTGGCAGGGGACCCTAAACTGACCAAGGCCCCACTGCCCAAATACTGTCTGGGTTCTTTACCTGTGTGCATATTTGCAAAGACTGTTCAGGCTCAGGAAACAACAAAGGGCTTTATTTAGCAAATGGGAAAAACAAGAGTTATTGAGGCCAATAATGGCCATTTACACTCCCCAAAGTCATGTCTAATACTATCTTGCACAGAGACCATTATGATGGTGTCTTCCCACCACTGAGGATGGGCAGCTCCTCTCCCAAATAGGCCACGGATCTAAGATGGCGTCTTCCTGCCCCTGCTGACCTCGGGCACACAGCACTAAACTCTAGGCCAGGTTCCAACAACAACAGAAGACACAACAGCACATGCTCCCAGAGCTGCAGGACAGTTCAGCACAGCACCAGATGAGCAACAATCAGGACAGCAGCCACAGCCTCCAAATGATGGGACAGAACTCCTCGCTCATGCAGCTAAGCCAGGTTCTATCTGCAGGCAAACCAGGAACCTTTTCAGTTTCTGGGCTACTTGCAAAGCCACTTGCTTTCCTAGGTTGGCTACTGAAGGTCTCTACCTTTAGTAGTCCACAGCGGCCTTCTCCAAGATCAGCCCAGTCCTGGGGCTCAAATCCACTGGCCTCCAAAGTGCTGAAGCTGCTCAAAACTTGAATCCTGGAGCTCGAACTAACAAAAACCTTCTTTCTATCTCTCCTTCTTTTTGCCTTTTCTTTCCTCTTCAAGGTAGCCCCTCCTCAAAAGCTATACTTTTTAACATTATCCCTGAGGCTGTTATCAAATAAATGGCTTTCAGTCTCTTTAGGAATGGACTGGAAGAATCTATACTCTACGCCCTTGCCAGCATGTGTAGCATCCATCCTCATGGAAGACCCAAAGTCTCCTTCAGTTGAGGAATGATGGTTACGAAAATTCGATCAGGTTCATTATCTGAGTTTTCAGTGGGCCACTTCCCTCTCTTTCCAATTATCCTTGATTTCTTTTGATTGTCTAGAGTGAGAAATACTCTTGTTGAATGTCTATCTATGCCCCAAAGATAACCTATTAATCATTCCAGAACTCCCCAGAGGGCTGGGCCCTCTGGTTGCCATCCCAACACTGTTGCTCACTATGCTAATTACCCTCTCTGACCTTGCAATGACGTGACATCACCTGGCATCTATTAGTTTGACATCCTGTCATGCCCTTTGCTGTCGGTGAAATTAGTTCTGTAACAGCATCGCCTACCATCAGCATATTCAGTGAGCTACTCGATAATGTGGGTACCTCTCTCACCAACACTTTCTTTATCCTGGGTAAACAAAGCTAGAGAGAGTTGCTTTTCCTTCCCAATATGATGTCATTCCAGTTAGTTTGCTTACCTCTCTGAAACTTTTGATCTCTATTTCCACACTCTGCCATGGCAGTTGATATTTCTCTTCACTGAGTGCCAACCATCACATTCTTTAAAGTAGCAGTGTATTAACATTATCTCCACAGGTTCTTGCCCAAAGAGAAAGCCCAGTATCACGGGAGTGCGTTCCCACAAAATAAAACTTTAAATGCCCTTTCCCTGCTTTCTGGCACTTGCACTCTCTCCTGTCTCCAGCAGCCTTGTGACGAGGCCACACAGCAATTCTGGCAAACTGGTACTGCCACAGCTAGAATATGCTGTCACTTGATCCTATTTATCAGTGTGTAAAGTAGGTAGCACATGTGGCTACGTGTGCTAAGTCTCACTTAATGTTAATTTTTAAAATAATGACTTTACGGCCCTCCCTGGTGGCGCAGCAGGTTAACCACACAGCACTGAGAAGCTAAAGCCACTTTCGCATGAGTTTGATCCCTGCCTGCCCGGAGGTGACCACATGGCATGGCAGACCTCTCCTGACCCACCCTCAGCAGTGTACTTCGTCGATCTGCCTGTTCTGCTCCCCACTCTGTCTCTGGT
>NW_004567105.1:24932051-24968021 GCF_000260355.1 Condylura cristata
TCAGTGTTCCCACTCTGTCACAATTCAATATCCATGGTTCATACATTGCCTACCCTTCACGCAATAGTTGTGTTTTTGTTGTTTTTTTTTTTTTTTTGATCCATTCTGATTTCATCCTGTGGTTGACCTCTTTAATTTTTTTTCTTTGAATGGCATACTTTGGCCAGTGCATTTAACTGCACTTAAATAAACATTGAGAAAGTGTTCTTGAAAAGTATAGTCCGTTTTTGGTGCCTTTATTCCCCTTTCCTCTCTTTAGCTCCCTGAAGTCTGACTGCCATGCCTATCTCTCTCTTCTCAATGGCCTCCACTAAAATCCTTCTCACTGAATCCGATGATAATTTTGGAACCTCCCTTTCTTCCCCTCTGGCTAGCAGTTGACTTCCTCATTCACATCCCTTTAAAGTACTCTCTACCTCTCTGATTTTTTGGTACCTCAGAAACAAACTACCAAAGTCCATTGGCCTGAATCACTCCTTGCCTGATTGGTCAAATCTAAAAAACTTTGGTTAAATAATGACCATTTGTCAAGTACTATGATAGCCACTTTGGTCATACTATTGAAAAAAAAAAACAGACATAGTTTGGCTTTTATACTGCACTGGCTTTTATACTGCAATGTGCAGACATTAAACAAATAAGTGCAACAAAGCTGCCAAGTACTTTGATGAAGAGCTACACAATACTATACGAAGACAAGAAAAAAACAGAGATTAGAGAAAACTTCCTTGGGGAAAAAACCCTTGAGCAGAAGTGCAATGAATATATTGATGTCAACAGGGTAAAAAGGGAGGGAAAAGCATTCCCAGCAAAAACAACAGTATTCATAAAATTCAAGGGCAAGAAGTAACATGGTGGACACAATGTTAGAGGACAAAGGGACACTGTCACCTGAGTTTAATATAGAAAGGAAAATTACAGACCCTCCCTGTTGGCACAGCTGGTTAAAGCACAGCACTGCAAGTGAGCCAGCTGCTTCAGTGAGAGTTCAATCCCCACCACATGGCCATGGTGTGGCAGAACTCTCCTGACCCACCTGCTGCTCCCCTCAGCAGTGTGCTTCGTTGATCTGCCTGTTCTGCTCCCCACCCTGTCTCTGGTGAATCCTCTTACTGCCCCTGCACCTCTGTTTGTAGCCCAGTTCTGTATGCATAAACAAATAAATCTTAAAAAAAAAAAAAAAAGATAGATTATGACTATACTCTTCATGGCTTTCTAGGCCTTGGTCATGGGTTTTTATTCAATTCTGGGAGCTGATTAGTGTTTTTATACACAGTGATTAATAGTTTTAAGGACAGGATGGCTTACTCTAACTGCATTTTGACCAACAAATTGCAAGAAGTCAGAGTGGCTGAAGAAAGACCAACTAAACAGAAACTAACATAAATTCAAGATGAGTATGGTGCTAGCTTAAGCTTAGGGTAATGACATTACAGATAGAGAAGAAAAATAAATATTTTATTTTTTGAAAGATTGATTTAATTATGCATACAAGAACTGGGGTACAGGCCAGAAGTGTGGGAGGTAAGAGGAGACAGTGTAAGAAGCAGAACAGGCAGATTTTACTGAAATATACTGCTGTGGGTCTGGAGAGTTCTGCCACGCCAAAATAAGTATTGTAAAGAGTGATTTAGCAAGTGCAATTTGGAAGACTGACTATAGGAAGTAAGGGAATAGTCAAATAGGATGCCTGGATTCCCTGATTGCCTAAGCGGACTGAAGAAAGAGTGCCATTCCAAATATGGAGCAATGGAAAAGGACTAGAGCTGGAAGAAGGGGAGAGAGTGCATGTTTATTCTTAGGCAGGCTGATTTTCAGGTGCCTTTAGGGAACACAAAATTGTCATTTGGATAAAAATGTTTAGAGGTCTGATCTGGAAAGGAAATGAAATTTTGAGACAGTAATTTATGATACGAGTGTGAGAAAGAAAGTAGACTAAGAATAAGGAAAAAGCTAGAAACAAATGGTAAGACATTTTCATATTCAGGTACCCGTAGAAAAGAACAAGCCTGGTCTCTAGGCCATTTATTTACTGTTCAGTGTTCAAACACTTCAATCTCATCATGAGGAAATACCAAAGAACATTGAACCTACCATGTTTTTAAAGAATGTATTTTATGTTAGGTGATATCACAACAAAACTGTTAGATGAACTGAATACCCAATATTACTACTATCAGAACACAGAACAACTGCTTTCCCCACCCCCATAAAACTGATGATAACCATGTCATTTCATTTAAGATCAATAAAATAGTAGCAAAAAATGTAAGAACCTGACTTTCTAACTCATTCTCCTGTTCAGGGATCATAAAACGCTTGTTGGCATGAATGAATCATAAGGTCAAGAACTCCTGTAGAACTCTGAGATCGCAGAGGGAGAATAACAGTCCTGAGGAACCTAAAGCTGCAAACTGCTTAAGAAATATATTTTAGTATTATCAAGCACCTGGACTTTAGGTTTTCTTTTTAATGATCCATAACAGGGCCTATCTTAAGTCACCAAGTTCTAGTTGAATGAACATATGCTAAGAGTACATATTACATGTGTCAGTGATGATAAAAGTTGAAAGCAGCTCCAATATCAACAAATGATTGGTTAAACAAATTATGGCACAGTGGAATAGGGTGCTGTCACATGGAAGAAACGTGATGACAATGAAACATGTCCAAAATACACTGTTAAAATAAAAACATTTGGGGCCCTCCCTGGTGGTGCAGCGGGTTAAAGCACAGCACTGAGAAGCTTAAGCCGATTCTGTATGGGTTCGATCCCCGCCTGCCCCGGGGGTGATCCACATGGGGCGGCAGACCTCTCCTGACCCACCCACTGCTCCCCTCAGCAGTGTACCTCATTGATCTGTCTGTTCTGTTCCCCATTCTGTCTCTGGTGAACCCTCTCACCCTCTGCATCTCTGGCCTATACCCCAGTTCTGTATGAATAAATAAATCTTTAAAAAAATAAAATAAATAAAATAAAAATAAAAACATTCAGTTGCAAAGCAGCATATATTAAGCGGTTCCATTTTTATAAAGATGCATATACATATATATATATATGCAAGCTAATACAATATGTCCATGTAAATATTGAGGTAGAACATGTTCTACTAATTTTACTACATTCAGAGGAAACATCTATAAGAACATTTAACAAACTAAATAGAGCTATAGGACACTTATGCTCCTTAATATATTTCTGTAATGTAACTCATTTTTGCAAAGTTCAATTTACTTTTATAAACAAAACATACATACAGTGTTTTAATATGACATTCATGTCATATCTCACTTTTTTATTTCATAAACTTGAAGAGTTAACACACCTCCCATCGGTATAAAAAAAGTACATACAGTGGTTTAGTGTTTTTTCATTTTGTTGTTTTGCCTCCATTTGTTTAAAAATATACATTTACCAGCAAAGAACAAATGTGACATTCTACCTGTATATTTCCATTCCTGCATGAGATAGATCACAATAAAATTGTTGACATATTCAGTGCTTCCAGTGCCACCTTATTTAGTCATTTGGTTGGTGTCATTGAGAATTCTTCTTTGCTAAGCTATGTGACATACGCATTCCATGTTTGTTTTTGGCTTCCAATTTTGTAATGCTTCTGATTAATGCTTTAATTAGGCATTCACTTCAGGCAAAGGAAAAATTCACCACACAACTAATGGTTGTATTCAATGTTAATGTTTAAAAATATTTTTTCACAAAATATAAAATAAACGTCTTCATGAACAATTAATTCACTTAATTTTCTGTGTCACTGATTTGCCAAATAGCATAGTTCAAATAGCATAGTTCACTTTTATTAAGCATTAGTATACTTAATTAGTGTGAATAAGAGTGAATGTCATTTTATAGACTTCATTAGCAATGATCTTTTCAGTATTTCAATCTGAGATATAATGCACAGAGGTTTTACGTATTATTAACCATGCAAGTGATGCAAAAAGAGTTCATCAATGGGAGAGAAAAATTTGTTTTATTTGTCCATATACATCCCACCAATGAACTGTTTATTTTTAGGAAGCTTCTCAGCCCAGAGTCTCAAAATAGACTGCCTGGATTCAAATTCTATTTCTACCATCCACTGACCATGTGACCTGAACTAGTTACTGGACATAATAATAATAATAATAATGCCAAATAATAGGGTTATTGTGTAGATTAAGTAAATATGCACTCAGAGCATTTTGCATGGGCCTACCACTTGACAATTCAACAAATATTAATGACTGCTCTAGTTAGTATTGTTGATATAATATCAATATTGAAAACTATACTGCTTTTTGTTATGTTGATTTTTATCATTATGCCTTACCAAGAATATTTCTCTTAGTAGTAGTGTCATTCTAATAATAACCTGAAAGTATCATTGAAAAGTCTAATTTTCTAATTCCATTTTTATTTTTTCAGTTTTTTCACTGATACAATGATTAGTATCTCATTGATACTAACAGAAAATCAAGACTTTAATATCCTGTTAAAATTTTAGAGATTATATAAAAGAATCATTTTATTTAATAATTTGGGTTTATTCTTGTTTACTATAGAAATGAAGTAATAAGGAACAAAAATTTAACAGAAGAAATCAGACCCCAAATGAGCTGTTTTAATTCTTAAGAATTCTGATGCCTATATTATTCTGATTTACCTATCATTTCACTTTAAACCTTCTTTAATATTACATTAGTCCTATAATATTATATTGGTGAATTTATGATAACTTAAAACACTACATCACATAAAGTGCCCATAATCAACGACATTCTTTCCAGGAAATTTTACATATTTCTATTTTTTCTAAGTTGAACTCTTTTCCTGATTCATCAAACCTAATAACTGTCAGAAATTATGTCATTAATTTTTTTTAAAAATGAGCTTAAAGGACATTACAATCTCTGGTGGGAAATTTATATATGTCATTGTTTATCAAACTGATCCTGGGAAATTTTTCAGGCATCTGACAGTGCTCTGTGGATTTTTCCTTTAATCTCCTGTGAAGACATTTTGTTAAACTGCACAATTAAGGGACTGTAGGTCACTCAAATAACCTTATAACTGAATATTGCCACTTAACTTCATTGCCTGTGTGCTTATATTTACGAGTACCTTGTCAACAAAGAGTACTGCTTTTATTGTTTCTACTTAATAAAAACAAGAAATTGACATAATACCTAAATGATGAATCCAGCCAAAGTGAAGACCAAATGACATCATGGCAGACTGAACAAAGATTCCCTTATAGTCATCCATCCTGTAAAACAGTGGTAAAATGGAGTCATTATACAATGTCATGTTATAGAAACACCAAGCTGAAAGATTCTGTCCTTTCATAGTCAACATCTATTTAAAAGTGACAATTTCTTTTCAGCAAAACCTCATCTTTCACATTGAATCAATGTCACTAATTTAGATTTTACTGGATATGTCACTTTGTGTATCTGTGTTAGCTTTATTGTCAGTTAAGAACTATAAGTGGGCCTTCCCTGGTAGCACAATGGGTTAAAGCACAGGACCAAGAAGCTATGGAAGCCACTGCTGCACTAGTTCCATCCCTGGTCAGGGAGTACATGACCCTCTCCTGTTCCCCTCAGCAGTGTACTTCATCAGTGGGCCTGTTCTGCTCCCCACTCTGTCTGGTGAATCCTCTCACCCCTGCACCTCTGGCCTGTACCCAGTTCTGTATGTATAAATAAATAAATCTTTTTAAAAAATAATAAAAAACTATGAGCATTGAAAATTTAAACTTGCAAATTTATATGCATTTAAATTATATACTAAAAATGGTCAAAACTGAGCAGTCTTTAGAATATGCTTCAAAATGTTATTATTAAAGCATCCTGATTTCTGCAGCTGTGTATACTCACTCTTCTGTTTGTACTGGCCTTTAAAACATCTTTTCAAACTTACATTCCTCCTCAGGATTTTATATGAAAGGCTGGAAATATTAAGCATTCTCTATGATAATCATATAGCTAGTGTATTTATTACATGCCAAGAACTGATTTAATTACTGTTCACATATTAAGTTATTTATTCATCACAACAACCCATTGAAATAAGCCAACCTCATTCATAGATATAGAAACTGAGGTAGTATAAGGATTAAAAGCTTTCTCAATGAGGTACAGGAGTGGGAATTGAAACTCAGGTATTCTGCCTTCAAATTCCATGTGCTGGGCCTTCCCTGGTGGCACGACGGGTTAAATAGCAGCACTGCTAAGCTAGCTGCAGCCTTTAGCTCCAGTTCCATCCAGAGTCAGAGAGCTTATGCACGTGGCGTGGCAGACCTCTCCTGTTCCTCCTGCTCCTCCCTCAGCAGTGTGTTTCAGGCAGCCCACCTGCTCCCTAGTCTGTCTCTGGTGAATCCTCTCACCGACTCCCACACACACCTCTAGTCTGTTCCCAGTTCTGTATGCATAAATAATTAAATCGTTTAAAAAAAAAAAAAAAAGTCTTTGTGCTATGCTACAGGACAACCCCAAGGTGGGAAATGGGATGACCTACTTAAAAAAAAAACTCAGAACAAGCCCCAAGGGCAGGCGTACATAGAAAACTTAACAAAAGCTTGTTTATCTGCAAGCTAAACGAAAAGAAGGGGTGCAGAGATGTAGAGAGGTTAAGTGGTCACTACACCCTACCAGTAAGGCCGCCTGAGCGGGGACCCCAGGTACTTGATGCAGGCAGGCAAAGCCACGCGTTTCCAGGCCCGCTTGGGTACAGTTTTATATAGACTACAGGTTTAAGACTGCTTAGCTCCACCCTTGGTTCCCAGCAACCTCCCCTTACAGGAGTCGAGGCATGGCCGATTCGTGGCATGACGGGAGTTGTAGTTTTCCGGGCCTGGGATCTCTGACATGGAGGTGTGCGTGGAGTCCATAAAACATCAGAGGATGACGTTCGCTCAGCACATCACATATGGTTCCCCCACCAGTAAGTCACTGAATTCTACTGTCTCCATAATTTATATATCACTTTGTAATCCTTAATTCTCCTAAAGGTACTCATACATTAAGAATTATTTTCTCACAGTTTTACTCTGTGGTATTTAAGGTAGGAGAACATGTGTGATCATTCTTATACAAATTGTATTAGTTTTACTTTCAGGAATAATTTGTCTTCAATTAGCATTTCCTAAATATCATCATTTTTTTTTTAACTTTAATGAATCCCAGAATGTTCTTCCTTTCATTATACTATGAAGATTTGCAATAAGTGGACATTTCAGTATGGACTCATTTTCCTTTTCTTATTCTTGTAGTGGAGAGAAAAATCAGGATGGGGCCAGAGATCTGGGGTGAAAGAATTCAACATAAACAGTGAAAAACAGCAGATAAGATGGAAGAGCTCTGCATGGAACAAGTATTTGGGGCTCCCTTTTATGACTTGTATGCTTGGATTTTTCATGATGAGGGGCCACAGTTTGGGCCAATTATTTGCTGGGATGTCTGTTTTAGGGGTTGGCCTTTGACACAAAATGTGTCCTGATCCTGCTTCAGAATTCTGGTGAAAGTGATCAGTCTTATGTCCTAGTTCCTATAGCAACCTTATCAATTCCTTTAGGTATTCAAACCTCCCAAACCTCCTCCCTTTTTTTATTTTTATTTTTTTGCTAGTACCATTAAGTAAACAAATTGATAAATTGATAAGATTATAAGATTATAAGTAAACAAATTGATAAACTTATAATATTAACATCTTTAAGGATTTTTAGTCTCTTCTCATTTCTCCTAATCTTACAACACTTTGTTAACTTTATTATTATAGAAACAAACAATAGGTCCAATAATTGGAGCAGGACATTCATGATACTCTTAGAACCGGTATATAGGATTTCTATAATTATGTCTAATTTTATTCTGCCTTAAGGTCAATCATCATGCATGCATTCACTCACTCATTCATTCATTACAAAGCACTGTTGACAGTATGCAAGATCCACACAGACTCCTTAGCACTCATTCTCAGTGCCATGCCATCTTCCTTCCCTGATGTCTTAGTGGAAATGACAATAATCCTCACTTAAAGACCACTGTAAGATAAATTTCAACATGATGTGTCTTTAACAGAATTATCTATTCTCATAGCCTGGTATAGCAGCTAAGATAGAGTACAGTATAAATCAGTTCAACTTCTATTTCTGCCACTTACTGTGTTCTTACTACAAGTAACTTAACCTCAATTTAAATAGGCCTCAGCTTCTTCTTAAAACTGGGATAAGATAGTATTTTTCCTTTATTTTGTAAATCAGGAACCATAATGGCACCTAGCACAAGGAATTCTTATGAATATTAAAATAATTAACATATGTAAGGAGTATAGCTTAATGCCTGGCTTAATAAATAGGAGCCATTATACTAAACTTCCTGAACAGGTAACTAATAATCAACAATCTAAGCCAAGATCTCCAAACTTTGACCTGATTTCATGGATATCCAAATGAAGTTTTACTTACCAAATATCAATTTATGAAAGAGTTTACCTCTCTAATAAATGAAAATGAAAAATGAAGACAATATTGCCTTCTGATGAAACAAAAGAATCTCTTCTGCATAGTGTAGTTTTTCCAAGTAGGATAGTGGAGAGATTGAAGATTTTCAAATAACTTATTGAAATGAGGAGAGGGAATAAAAATGACAAACCATTTACAATCATAACAGAAGTGAAAAATATAAAGATTTTTGTTCTAATTTGCTGTTTGTTCCTCAGAACACATATGGTACCTGTTACAATGTACAAAAGGAAAAGCAGACTTCATGGGCTTGAACATTAGACACAGTAATTCAATCTAGACTAATACAGACATAATTAAAGTGTGACCCCTGTCTTTTTGCCAGAATTACCTTGAACTAGTATTTTAGCATTTAAAATAAATCAGCAACATGTTAAATCAATGTATGAAATTTCTTCTCACTAGTTTGTAGAATCACAATAAATGTGTTGTGTTTTAAGCTAGTTTTAAATGGTGAACATGATTTCATTTCTAAAGACGTTTTTTCACATTATTTATACAGAGCATTAATTTATGGCCTCCTAAATGTTGGTTGTCACAGAATTATATTGCAGCTATTCTATATTAAATTAAATAATTCATTCTCGACAAAGATTATTTTTAATAAGATTTTAAGGATCAGAAACTATGTATTTCTAGAGTTATTTCTTAGACTCTTAATTTTTTACTTAATTTTTTTTTAACTCACAGGAAGTCTCATGGGATTTTGCTCGCTGCCTTGATGAACAAAACAGTAGAAATGGGTATCCTGGTAAAATGGGTAGAAAAGACAGCTGTATCATATGAGTGATGCAAATAAGAAATAAATGTAAGTCGCCAAACACCTGCAGATGTTATTGGAGGCATTATTTTCTTGCATGTGTTCACATAACATTTCAGCTGGGTAATGCTAAGTTTTAACTTATGCATATCTGTGGGATAGAGGAATCTCTCAAAGAATGAAGAGAGACTTTATTCAAAAGTGTACAGTGGAAAATTAGTCCTCACAATGGGCTTCCTTTACAAAAAACCACTCAGTTAGCAGTATGTATTCCATCACCCATGATTTTCTAGGGTTTGATTCAGCTGGTCCAAGTAGGAATAACAATTAGAGCTCTGTGCATCAATAATTGCTTACTATAGCACTAATCACTTGCTCTAATTGAAGCAAAATCCACCACCCCAGAAAAAAACTTTGAGGGATATGACTTTAACATCTTTGATTACTCTATCCATGAACAATATTTAAGTATGAGCAAAGGAGAGGCAGTCACATTTGGAAAAATATAGCAAGGTGGGCACTTTTAGCTGATGTGCCCATAGCATTTGATAACAAAAAAGAAAGAAAACAAGCACACCTGAAATGATTTTAGTTACATAGATGCCACTTGGGATAAGTGAAATAGATAAAATTTTCAGTCACAATAATAATAAATTTGAGTCTGGAATACATAAAGGCCTTCTCCATACATATAAAAATAAACTAGGGTTGAAGGATAGAGGTAGTGTAACAGGGTGGTCCCCAGGAGAAGGGGAAGTTCCAGGTTCCCTGCCCCACCCAGAAGGAGGGTGGAGCTGAACAGAGAAGAGAAGGAATCTGAGGAGGAAGGAGCAGGATGGAGAGCCAGAAGGTGACCTGAGGAAGCCACATGGAGCAAAGGGAGACATGTGAAGAAACCGTGTTTGTCTCTTGGCCCTGGACTGAGTGAAAGTGATGTGGGTGAGAGACCCGTGGGGAGGTTGACTATGGCAGTGTTAGACTGATTTTGATTTTGCTCTTTTCCTCCCAAACTTGTCTGGCCATTTCTGACCCTTTTCTGTGGATCCCAACCAGAAGGTGCTTTAATCTCATGGTGGGCTTTCAGGCTTGCTTTGGACCAGTCCCTTCTGGGTTGACTTTGCCCATGAGGGGATGGGTAACTGCAGGTGTTTGATTTAGAAATTATATTCTTTGTGTTCCGTATTGTATATTCACTGTATTAAAGTCACTTTTCATTAAAGTCTTACATGTTTTGTCTTGTGCAGGAGCAGCTTTGGGGGTTCAGTGATGCCCCTCTCTTCCTGCCCTGTAACAGTAGGGTGTGGATGGGGCAGATAATGAGCTTATATAGGTGAGAAGCATTCAATTGTTCAGATAAATCACTTTGTAAAATCATTTGTCAATGTCTGCAGTGCCTCTTGACTCAGTAATTCTACTCCTAGGTATGTAGTCAACAGAAATGCTTATAACGTTCATTGGAAATAGATAAGAATATTCATACCAGTACTATTTGTTATAGAGAAAAAGTACAACTGAAAAGCCCACTCAAGAGTAGAATGGGTGAATAACAGTATATTTACACAATGTTCTACTAAAATGTCATAATGCAAAAACAATAAATGAGGTTTTTGGGGTTTTTTTTAAGATTTATTTATTTGTGCATACAGAACTGGGGTACAGGGCAGAGGCTCAGGGGTGGTGAGAGGCTTCACCAGAGACAGAGTGGGGAACAGAACAGGCAGATGGACGAAGTACACTGCTGAGGGGAGCAGCCGGTGGGTCAGGAGAGGTCTGCCACACCATGTGGTCACCTCCGGGGCAGGCAGGAATCGAACTCATGCAGAAGCAGCTTTAGATTCTCAATGCTGTGCTTTTAACCTGCTGCGCCACCAGGGATGGCCCAGGTTTCTTTTTTTTTTTTTTTAAGATTTTTTTATTTATGCATACAGAACTGTGGTTTAGGCCAGAGGTGCAGGGGTGGTGAGAGGATTCATCAGAGATAGGATTCATCAGAGATAGAGTGGGGAGCAGAATAGGCAGATGGATGAAGTACACTGCTGAGGGGAGCAGCGGGTGGGTCAGTAGAGGTCTGCTGCCATGTGGGTCACCTCCGGGGCCAGGGTTCAAACACACACTGAAGCAGCTGGCTCACTTGCAGTGCTGCACTTTAACCCACTGCACCACCAGGGAGGGCCTGAGGTTTCTTTTTAAAATAGTACTTGATTGATTAATCATTTTACTTATTAAATGAGTTCCCTTATATACACAACATAATGAAAGAATCATACATGCATTGAACTTTGTGTAAATAGAAACATAAGAAGTAAAAAAAATAAGCAATATAAAAATAAAAAATATTTTAATAATAATAATAAATTAGTGGGCTGGATTGATTGATTAGTGTTTTAAGGTCTCTCAGCAGCTCTGAAACTCTAAAATGAGTGACTTCTCAGAAAAAAATTCCTAATTTATATACTTTTGAACTACTATTTCATAAATGTATTTTTTTACTTGCAATAGAAACTAGGAAAACAATAAAGGAGCAAGCACTCATAATAAGCGAAATATCTATGGTATTAGAAAATTGGATTCTGGTTACTCCCCCATTATGAGAGGGTTGTGATGATAAGAGCAAACTTCTGGAGCTTGGGGGAATATTTTACTTCTTGACGTGTGTTCTGGTTGCACAGATATGTTCATTTTGTGAATGTTCATCGAGCTGTTTGTTTTATGTCTTTATGTTTTATAAAAAGCTTGTTGGAAATCAGACAACACAGACTCCAGATTCAAGTCCTGACTCCGTGTCATACAAGCTGTACAATCTTAATATAAGGCTCATCTTTCCAAACATAAAGTGTAGAAGATAATGGTGTCTCCTTCACAGAGTATGTATAATCACCTAAGCTAATGGACCTAACACAAAATATTGTCACCTCTTTGCTCCTCAATCCTTATCTATTATATTAAAAATACTCATTAATTTTCACTTTTTTAAGTTCTTCATTGTCCAAGATTGTTTCAACAGTTATACTGCAAAAGTGTATTTTTCCCATGAATTCTTTGTAATGAATTTAATACTCATTTTCAAAGTGGTGGTGAGGCAAATATCAAAATTTGTTTCCAAAATATCTTAAACATATGGATATAATGTGAAGTAAAATGTGTAGCTATCCAGCATACATTCCTTATCCCACACATATTTCAGTAAGTCTTGGCAACCTAAATTTAATTGACATTCAACTTAGGAGTTACACAGATTGGATCTTGCCACCTTCTGCTTAGACTCCATTATATTCTCCTGCACTAAGGAAGGGCTGGTAGCTTCCTGGGCCACACAGAGCCCTGCAAGACCCATTTCCCTCTACTGCCTCCTCATGTCACACCCCTTCCACATGCCCCTGCCTCTGCAGCCTCACGCATTTCCCTGTTGTCATCCTGTGTACCAGGCCACCTCCCACCACCGAGCTAAAACATTTGCCTTCATATTTGCCTGGCAAGTTTTTCTTTCTCTGAGAAAGAAAAACTCAGAGCTCTGCTCCAAGTTCCTATCTTCCAAGAAGAAGACTTCCCTAACCTCCTTGACCACATCAATCTACCCACTAGATTAATTTTCACTTTTCATATAACTAGGTACCATTTTTTGACATCTCTTTTTTTATGTGGATTTCTACTTTATATATTTTTTATTTTTATATATCTATTTACATTATTGTTCATTTTTTTTAAAGATTTATTTATTTATTCATACAGAACTGGGGTACAGGCCAGAGACGGAGGGTGAGAGGATTCACCAGAGACAGAATGGGGAGCAGAACAGACAGATGGACGAAGTACACTGCTGAGGGGAGCAGCGGGCGGGCCAGGAAAGGTCTGCCACGCCATGTGGTCACCTCCGGGACAGGCGGGAATCAAACTCATGCGGAAGTGGCTTAAGCTTCTTTGTGCTGTGCTTTTACCTGCTGCACCACCAGGGAGGGCCCATTATTGTTCATTTTTATAACAATGTTTACTTCCCTTCTCTCCCTCCTATCATCACCAAGGCGCCCCCCCACACACACACACACACATTCCTCTCTCCTTCTGATCCCTCTCTGTCCCCCTCTGGTTGATAATTGCCTGTTTTTGTATTGTTTTGTTGTGTTCTGTATCTCTTGACACAATTGTAGCTTCATAGTAACTTGTGTGACTATTTGATTATAACCTGTCATATTCACTACAATCTAAACCCCAGTAAGGACTGTCTACTTTTGCTCACTGTTATTCCTGTTACCTAATACATTGCTTTGCATGCTGAACAGAGGTTATGAATTATTCACTTTATTCATTCTGGGTATAAAGTATAAATTTTTTCAGTTGTTCCCTTCATTTCCCAAGAAAGAAAAAAATTTTAGATGCACTAAATGAGTTTTCATTACATTCAGGATTTTATTTTGGGAGTAAGAAAAATTAAAATTATATATTCACTAACATTATTTTCTAAATAGGGGTTGTTTATATATGTATGAACAACTAGATTTTTTTCCAGACATTTTTGAGAGACAAAATGTTAAGTGATATGCTTATCTTCTATCAACTGTCACCAGAGATTTGTTCATAGTACAAAAATAAAAATGCATGCATAATAAAAATTTTAGACCTTGGACACTGCTTTGTCTAATTATATGCAGTAGACTTGTCTGACAAGTAGCAGATGCAACTTGTAACTTAGCATCAATATTATTGTTCACATATTAGTATTTCTCCGTGGGGGAGGAGAGGAACATCTTTTCACTTATACCCTACAGGACTCATTATCTCTCCAAGGGCAGATGGAGATTTTTATATAAAAGTTGATGATGACCCTCTCAGCAAAATTAAACATATTGGCCAACTCTTACTTTGGCAGCTGTTCAATATGCATAATTTCATTTGCCTTTCTAAATTTCTCCTGAAGCTTCAGTTGAATAAGATGTTCTTTCTCATTTGCATTTTGATAAGACTTAATTATGCTACATTAAACAGTTGCCCCCAGCTTTAACCTCAGACTTGGCTAGTATTGGTGAACTTTGGGTATGTTGGTGAATCACTCATCAGAGTGATTTTCCAGTCAAAAGAAATTTATAAGTATTCATGGACTTATATGAGCAACATGTTTAGATTTTGTGACTTTCCTATAGCTCTAAACAGAGTTCATGGCACACTCAAAAGGCGTGCTTACTGAGGTTTGTGCTTAGAATGGCATGTCCTTTCATTTTGTATACTACATCAGGGAAGAAAAGTATAGGTAAGTTTTATTCCTCTTATATCCATGGAAAATTCTGATCTAATGTCATCTAACACTAATATAAAAAAAAAAGAAGAACTAGAAGTCTAAGCTGGAGAAAACTCTCTCAATATTGAAACCCTCCTGTATCCACAGACTTCTGAGGGAGTACACAAATGTAACTCGAAAGGCAAGGTTGGTTGGTTGTATGTGCTCAGACTACACAGACCTCAATCAATTCAGTCTCCCAGAAACAACCTATAGGCTGAACCCAAAACTTCTTCTGTAGGCTGAAACAAAACATTTGCATCATGGGTTCTACTTTGGTGGTGGCTAACAATCCTCTCAGGTGCTGTAGCTTAGGACATTTTCATTCATTTCCTAAATAAGTATAGGTCAAGCAGTATACCAAGTGCTGAGGACACTGAAGAATGACAGTGGTGTCCTGTCCCCATGTTAATAATGGGGATGGCAAGCAGTCAAATGATCATCACGCAAATGACTATATATGTAATTGTAATATGTACTATAAAGAAATAAAACAATGCTTAAAGAACCTGACATAGTACAGGTAGCTCAAGGAAGACTAGACTGGGGGAAAAAAAGAGACTGAAGCTGAGAAATGTAGAAGAGAGCTAACAAACTGAAGACTGGAAGAGGAGTATAACTAGTAGAGAGAGTAGTGTGAGACCTTTGTGAGCCCATTAGAGAATCTAAATAAGTAAATAATAATCAGTGAAACTGATTATTGTGGCACTAAAATCAATGACACTAAAAAGTAGAGACTGAGGAAAAGATTAGAATGAAGTGAAGCTGGAGACAGAGCATGGGTTTTGTCCCTTGAGGGCTACCAGTTTGTTTTCCTTCTAAAACAATAATGGTAAGTCCCTGAGGGGATGGGTATTGAGCACCAAGAGGAAACAACATACTCAAAATTCTATTCTTGTAGCAATATCAGAAAAATGTGAATGAAGCAAAATGGGTATGGGTAGATGGAATAGAGTGACTCTGCAAGCTAGACAAAATGATAGCATGGACTAGAGTAGAGGCAGTGGAAAGGAAGAGACATGAATTGATTCACTGGATATTTCAGTGATAAACTTGAATAGTTACGAGTTTAGATACATTGAATTTGACAACTCTGAGAAACTCAAGTAGAGATATTAATTAGACATTTGAGTGCATGAATGAGAAACTCAGAAGACTGGTTTGATGGTATAAATTTGGAAACATTAGGCCAATTGCAAAAACTGAACCATGGACTTGACAAATACTATCTAGAGAGATGATGTCTAATAGACACAAAGATGTACCACTCACCTCTCCTAATGGACTTCCAGCACCATTCAGTACATTCAGGTTCTGCCTCAGCTGAGAGAACCACCTCACAGGACCTCTTGCCTATTCTGGCAAACCCCATATCTGGTGATAAAGGAAGAAGGAGAATCATGGCTTAGCTATTTCAATCCAATGGAGAATGAGTTCATGATTCAGAATGCTCCCCTGATTGGCCAACCTTTGTTGGGACTAAGCTAACGTTCAACTTCTTTCTCACTTCTCCACCTTCCTTCTCTGGGTGTTTACTCATAATAAGCATTTTACACCCCAAAGTGAGTCACAGCAGCATCTAATCTCAAAAGTCCAACCTATAACAGAAAATAAAATAGCAAAGGGAAGCAATTTTAGAACGAACCAACTAGAGAAAGGTACATCTCCGAAGTAACAAAGAAGGAAATGCTAGAAAGTGTGAAGGAAAATCTGGACAGTGTGGTGTTTTAGAAGTCAAAAGAAGTAGATGTTTCAAAAAACAGTGGACAGGAGTGCAAATTACTAAAAAATTTCCATTAGATGTACATCATGGAGGTCATTGGTGAACATAGCCACACTACATGGAGGAACTAAAGAGTGAGTCAGAGGTGAGAAAGTGTAGGTTCTAGAAATTTTAGATATAAAGAAATGGGAAAGATAGAAAGAACTTAGCAGGGGAATGTGGGAGTCACGAAGAGGTTCTTGTTAAGATGGAAGAGACATGGACAGAGATAAATGCAATATGAAATAATTTGAGAATACTAAATTGAGTCATATAGCAGATTGCAGGTGTAGAGAAAGAATTGATAATATAAGATCCATAATAAGGTATGAGAGGATGAGATCAAAAACTGAGGATGAATGATTGACCTTAATGAAAATAAGAATATTTCCTGCACTAAAACAGGAGGAAAAGAAAAGAACGTAAGTACAGATGGTTCTCTATGAACTTGGCAGCAGGAAGCTGAGGGAGTTCCCATCTGATGCCTTCTATTTTCTTCAGGAAGTGGGAGGTAAAGTCATCTGCTGAGAATGAAGAGGAGTTTAGAATATATGGGATTTGACTAAAATGTTTAAAACATTTGTACAGAAAAGAAGAAAATTTACCAGGGGAACACAGAAGAATTGACACTCTTGAAGAACCAAGGTATCAACATAAACTTGCCCTGTTGGGTGACATTTTGTAGCTGTGCCTAGCTATTCAGTTGTAGACATTGAGACACATTGGTCCAAAGCTGGTTCCCTGTGAGTAGTAGTTGGGAAACTGATTACTTAGAATGCTGCATACATGAGAAGTAGAATTCTCATAACTATCCAGTGCAATTAAGGAAGCAAAACTTGTCAGTCATCCAGTGAATTTGCAAGAACTTACCTTAACAGAATAGACATGTAGACACATGACATTCTCAGTGCCATGGTACTGTGTGTAGGCCTCACTCAACTCCAATAAGTCCCTCTTAGAAAGTATAATGCATCTTGACCCTCCCTAGTGGTGCAACATGTTAGAGCATAGCACTATGAAGCTATACTCAGCCACTGCAGCATCAGTTCGATTCCCAGCCAGGTAGGTAAACATATGGCGCAGCAGACCTCTCCTGACCCGCCCGCTGCTCCCTTCAGCAATGTACTTCCATCAGTCTGCCTGTTCTGTTCCCCACTCTGTCTCTGTGAACCCTCTTACCTCCTGTACCTCTGGCCTGTATCCCAGTTCTGTATGCATGAGTAAATAAATCTTTAAAAAAAGAAATTTTAGTGCATCATATTTCTCTTTAAGATGTTTTAAAGGTAGAGCTATTACCTAAAAGGGTAATACAGAATATTCTCTCTTTCTCTCTTTTTCTCTCTCTCTCTTCCTCCCTCCCACCACCCCTCCCTCTTTCCTTCCACACCCCCCAGTTTCTCATATACTATTGAAAATAAGGACTATGTCTTTTTGTTTTAATAGCTCTTATTTTTCATTAAATTATCTAATGCTTTATCTCATGTACCCAAAATAGGGATCACAAATTAAAATATCTACAGACATTAGGCAGATAAAGCAAAGGAGCGAAGCATTTCTGTCAACTTTAAGAAAATATGCAGTGATGAAAACTTGGCAACTTGCAACATACACAACTCTGTGTAGGGTCTTAGTATTTACTTCCCTCCAGTCAGTTGTTACATGCAGAAATGCTGTCAAATGTTACAAATCTTCAAGACCAAACAGTAAATTTGATTTTTTTTTTATTCATACAGAACTGGGGTACAGGCCAGAGATGTGGAGGGTGAGAGGATTCACCAGGCAGATTGACGAAGTACACTACTGAGGGGAGCAGTGGGCAGGTCAGGAGAGGTCTGCCACGCCATGTGGGTCACCTCCTGGGCAGGCGGGGGTCGAACTCATGCAGAAGTGGCTTAAGCTTCTTAGTGCTGTGTTTTAACCCGCTGCGCCACATGGGGGGCCCCTAAATTTGATTTTTATGGGCTGTCTCCTAGATTTTAAATTTGTCAACTATTTGAACATTGTTTGGAAATGCATGGTTTTAATGAGCTCATAAAGTACCACGCCCTTTCTGTTCCAAATATTCAAACCATGATTGGAAATATATAAAACATAAAAGTATTATGACATTAGTTGAGTACAAAATCAAGATAAATATCTCCATGGTTCAGAAACAGAGAAGGGCGATGTAGGAAGAAGGTTCATGCTGAGGTGTCTCCACCACCAGGCACCCTGCCTGAAGCTGCAGCTGGGTTAGAACTACTGTAAACATTCTGAAGATTTAAAATAAAATAAAGAAATAAACAAACAGCTCACTTGCTACTAAGGGCTTTGGCCTATTAGGAAACATTGGACCTGGGAAAGTTCCGGTCAAAAGACACCGTCTTAAGACAAAGAGCTGATGCAAATATCCCTGAGCTCCATCAGTATATCCATGTTGTCCCTGATATTACCATGAGTCAGGAGCCTCCAAATAAAACAACCCCAAGCATTAATTGTAGGAAGGCCCCTCTGACTTTTTTTCCCCACAGTGTTCAGACCCTGTTCAGTCCCCAGTCCTTGAGTGGGAGGTAAAACCTATGTTTGCTTCTAACCAATAGAAGATATTAAAGACACTTTGAGATGTTAAAACCCCATTCAATGTGTTTTGAATAAATTAGAAAAGAAATTGTCCTGGTAAACATGTTCAGGTGAAAAATCCTAAAGCAAATCCCAGAAAAATCCCTGGCAAATCTCAGAGGCTTTCATACTGCTTACCAAGCTGTTATTGGACCTTAATCATGTAAATTTTTCATTAAATTAATCAATAATTTATTTAGCAACTATTTGTTGTCACCACAATTGAGGCAGTATTGTAGATGCTGCCAAAAAAAAAAAAGTGACCCAGAAAATCCCTGCATTTGAGGTTGCTTTCTTGTTGCAAGAGGAAACAGAACACAAATACATAAGTGAATATATAGCACGTCAGAGAGTACAAGAACCAGGAAGAAAAAATTAAGATAAAGAAAAAGAACAAAATCAAAGTAGTAGGATGGATGCCATTTCTTGGAGATACCAGAGATCTTAATAGAAAGTAATACGTGAGGGAGGCAACCACAGAAGTATGTTGGGAACATTTGTCCCAGGCAGATGGCACAGCAGGTTCAAAAGCTGCATGATCAAGAAACAGCAAGGAGACTACTGTACCAGCAGTGGAGTGAGCAAGGGAAAAAGTGGTAACAGCAAAAGTCACAGTTGGAGCAAAAGACCAGCTTCTATTGAGCCTACAAACAGAGCCTTCTAGGGCTTATTAAAGCCTTTCATCTTTAACCCCAGCAAGATAATAGGCTATTGGGAGATTTTGAGGAAGCAAAGAGACATGCAGTGGCTTATCTATCTATTGAAACTATCGCTGGGGCAATTGAAAAATGAAATGCATGGGAAGAGGTAAGAAACAAGTTTAACAAATTAGAAGCCTATTCAGGTAAACCAGGCCAGAGGTAATAATGGCTTGGGCCAAAATAGAAGCAGTGGAGGTAGTGGGAAGAGGCTAAAGCTGCCATATGTCAAAAGAGATCAGAGGTTGCTGTTGTATTAAATGGGCGATGTAAAAGAAAGCAGAATGCCAAATGATGCTGTAGCCTTCATAACTAGAAGAACGATCTTAACACTTACTGAGACTGGAGAGCCTAAGGAGAGGTGAGGTTTGGAGCTAGAAGTTGATTGAGAATCAGAGTAGGAGGTCTGGGAAATGTTAAAAGAGTGTGGGATATAGAAAAGATCCAAGTACAACTTTCAACTAGGAATCCCAAGGGAGAGATCCAGTTAAAGATAAAAATCAAGGAGTCATCAGTGGAATAATACAATTTAAATCCATGAGACTAGATGTGATTAGCAAGGGAATGTGTGTGGACGTTTCAGTCAGCCCAAATAGCATACAAATTTGAGGAGAGCTTACCAGAAAGTCTGTTGAAATGTTCTGGCAGAGTCTAGGGTACCGAATGAGGGACAAGGCACTAAACCAATAGTAGGAAGTCTAAGGGGTGAGAGGCGGGAAAAGTTACTGGGAATTGAGAAGAGGTAACAAATGAAGAAGGGGCTAGTGATAATAGTTCTAACCCACAGTCACTGAAGGTAGGGGGATAATAGCCTCCCTTGCTTCCCAACTTCCAACAGGAAGCCAAGGGTAAGGAAATTTGATACACTCAAATCACCTCTTTGGAAACAAATTAAGGGAGAGAAGGGGAAAAGGTAAATGTGGCCAGCAAATGGAAGAGTACCAGCATAACAGATAAGAAAGAAAAGACACATGAGATGAAAGCCCTGGGGGATTTTAAAGACCAACCTGCTAGCAGGTAGCAAGCATTAATTGCAGGAAGGCCCCTCTGATTTTTTTTTTCCCCTACAGTGTTCATACCCTGTTCAGTCCCCAGACCTTGAGTGGGAGGTAAAACTTGTTTGCTTCTAACAAACAGAAGATATTGAAGATACTTTGAGATGTTAAAGCCCTATTCAATGTGCTTTGAATTAATTAGAAAAGCAATTGTCCTGGTAAGCATGTTCAGTTGAAAAATCCTAAAGGAAAGGAATCTGGGAAATCCCTGAGGTCAGAGTTTCTCCTTATTGTCTTGATAAACTAAGTAACCATGTTGGGAGTGGGGAGCAGCGTAGGTAGATCAACAAAGTACACTGCTAAGGGGAGCAGTGGGCGTGTCAGGAGAGGTCTGCGTGCCATGTGGATCACCTCCCCGGCCAGGGTTCAAACCAGCACGGATGCAGCTGTGATTAGCTTGCAGTGCTGCATCCTAACCTGCTGGGCCACCAGGGAGGGCCTGTAGTAATTTCCTAATACCAACTGAAATCGAATACAAAAAGTAACCAGTCAATGAGACTGAGGAGATAACTTAATGAATGAAACAGGAAGTTACTTAGAAACTGGCATCTCAGCAGTAAACTGAATCAAATATTTTAAGAAGGGAGTTATCATTTGTTTCAAATGTTTCTTTAATTTAAGTCAGATAATAAAAAAGAAAAGCTGATCATTAGAATTTTACTTCGCGTATTTAAATGGTGACTTCAGCAGATAAATGAAGCACTTGATTAAAGCAGATTCTAGAGAAAATGGAGGAAAAAAGAGTGAATTAGGGAGTATCAGTAAAACTTTCAACAAGTTGCTATCATGAAGAATAGTGAAACTTGGCAATAGCTAAATGGGGACCAAGAGAGAATATTGTCTCAGTAAGAGATACTGTATCATTTTAAATACTCAGTGCAATTATTGTTAGAGTGGGAAAATCAATAATGAAGGAGAGAAAAGGACTATTCATTGGAATTATGACCTCAAGCAGGTAAAGCACACAAAGCAGTACAAAAGTGAAAAGAGACCAGGCAAGAAACAAGTAAAATTCATCCATAAAAATAAAAGTTCAATTATTTGGGTTTAGATAACAAAACTAGAGTTAGTGTAAGAATATAAAAACAAAGAACAATCTCTCATAAACATACATATGCAACTACTCTAACTCAAATTCTACAAAGTCAAACTCAACCCAGAAAATTTAGCATTTTCAGGAGATATAATTCATGTATCATAAAACTTGTCTTTTTAAAAGTATAATTTTGTGGTTTGTAGCATATTACAAAGTTGTGCAATCTTTATAATTTCCAGAACATTTTCATCCCCTCAGAAAGAAATGCCATGTCACATTAGCCATCACCACCAGCCCCTACTTCCACTTACTTGAAACCACTTGTTCTATCTCTTTCAATTTTCTTATTCTGGATATTTTTGCATAAATGGAATCATATTGTATTGATTTTTTGTGATCATCTCTCACAGGCATAATCTTTGCATGGTTCATCAATGTTGTATCAAGGATCAGTATTTATTCCTTTTTTTTTTTTTTTTTTGCTTAATAATAGCTCAGTTTTTCAAGGACTGGTTTGAAAGTTTATCTTTGATCCTGTTTGCTTTCTCTATATTCCACAAATAAGGGACACCGTCCAGTATTTATCTTTCTTCTCTTGGCTTATTTCACTTAGCATAGTCCCTTCCGTCTCAATCCATGTTCCTGCAAATGGAATGATTTTGCCTTTTTTGATTGTTGAGTAGAACTTGTATGTATTTATCACAATTTCTAGATACAATGATCTTTTTTTGGAAAATTTACATTGTTCCCATATCTTTGCTATTATAAATACTGCTACAACTGAGCACAGGTAATATGAATCCTCTAACATTCTTTTCTAAGATATTATAAGTTTGACTAATTAAGAACCCTTGTATAACATACAGTTACATATAGATTTCAGGATTAGTTTGTCAATTTATTTTTCAGAAAGACTGCTGGAATGTTGATAGTAATTGTTATGCATCAGATGGTTGTAAGCACATTAAAGTACTAACTTATTAAATTTTTATAAGCCTGTTGTGTAGGTGTTATCATCTTCTATATTACATAAGGAAATCAGAGTTAATTTGTCCAATATTAATGCAGCAGTAGGTGATAGAGTTGCACTTTAAGCTCAGGCAAATTGGTACAGAATCTTTGCTCTAAATTGATGTTGACTCACTTTTACTGCTATTCATTTAATAGCTTGATGGTGAAACTCAGAAGAGTTCTTTTGCATATCAGGAGAAAGACAAGGATGCCAGCTACCACTGCTTCTACTAAATATTTTCATGTAGCTTCTACAAATGCAAGACAGTAAAAATTTTGCTGTAATTAGAAAGGAAGATAGCCAACTACTCTTATTTGTAGAAAATATGGTTATTTACACATAAAAAATTCAATAGCTTCTAAATTAAACAATTAGAATTTAAAGTCATGTTCCTAAGTATCGGTAATAACATATTGTATAACAGAAAAATAACTCACAAGGCAAATACTGTCAGATAGCTAAAAATAGATCTAAGAAAAGATAGACAAGAAGGGGTCTGAGTGTTTGAGAAAAGGGAAGGAAGTAGATTAGTATAACTATAGAATAGTTTTTACACAGAGGGAGTTCAGAAAAAGGAACTTGACTAAATTAAAAGGCTTGAATATACACTTTAGTAAGGTTTTTAAGCAAAGAAGTGGCAAAATTAATGTAACAATTAGGGGAATTTAAACTGTTAGCATTTAAATAGAATACATTGGTTGAGGCAACATAGAAAATGTGATGGTGATATTCTGCTGTAACTACCTCTTGCTGTGGAGATTTTTACTAGACTATTCTCAGTAAAGAGTAACATACTGTCACTGGCCCAGATAAATTTGTATTGAATATCTGACTGTTTTTCCTGTACAGTAGAACTGAAGTGCAGAGAGCATTGCTGCTGTCCTACTTGTCAGACAAATTCTTGTTTGGCCTTCATACTTACAATATGAGGTCAAATGACAGAACCTTGAGTCATCCACTGGCCTGGGTGATGACCAGGTCTTCAATTTAATGACTACTTTTGGCATGTAGAAAAAGATTAAAAATATAACTGTAATCATAGGCAGAATTAAATTATTCAAAAATGACACTTCAGGACTGTTTCACAAAATGGAAACAATACCATGGTAATAAGAGGCACTAGCTCTCCGTGTTAAAACCACAAACTAGAAAGATTCTAACATAAAATGCTGATGTCAGTTCAGCCCAAAGAGAGGGTCTAAGTCTCCATCTGATTTAATTTTTGCTAAACATAAATTAATAGATTCAGGCCCTTATCATTCTGTAACATTTGCATTCATCAAATAGTTATTGGACACCTGCTTTATATCAAACACTGTGCAAAGTCCAGAGAATGAAGTTGAGAACAAAGCAGACAGCACATCTTCCATCTCAAGTTTACATTCCTGCCTGAAGTCTACATTGTTGCTCGCTCCACCTTCACTTCCAGGGCGCCACTCTGTTCCCTCTTCATTCTCTTTGCTAGTTGTTGTCCTTTTGCTTTTCTCTTAAATATTGATTATCCTCAATCCTGAGCTTTGTTGTCTCCCAGTGTTCTCCTAAACATATATACTCTCATTTTTGTATTTCATGTGTATAAGAAAAGCATACATGTGTGCATACAGCTGGTGATTGTTACATAGCCATGGATAAATATGTGCATATTACTGTGTGCCAAGCATTTTGCACCATTAACAATATAATTCTCATAACAACCATTTTCCAAGGCAAAAACTAGTTAAGAAAGTGGCAGAACTAGACTTTGAACCAAGGCAAACCGTTTCTTACCTCACTATGCAACGCACATTCCCAAGTCTTCCATCTAGCCCCTAGATGTAGATGCATCTCTAATACAGATCATTAAGTCAGAAAATTCTACATTCTGGCTCTTATTTTATAATGGCTATCAGCTATCTTTTTAAAAAAGATTTATTGATTTAGGCATACAGAACTGGGGTGCAGGCCAGAGGTGAAGGGGCAGTGAGAGGATTCACTGGAGACAGAATAGGTAGCAGAACAGGCAGATTGACCAAGTACACTGCTGAGTGGAGCAGCGGGCAAGGCAGGAGATGTCTGCTGCACCATGTGGGTCACCCCTCTGGCCTGGGATCAACCTGGGGCTGAGGTGGCTGCAGCCAGCTTTGTAATGCTGCACTTTAACCCACTGCACTACTCAGGGAGAGCCCCTCTTAGATTATCTCAACCTCAACTTTTCTCAGACAACTCAGTATCAATGTGTTCAATTACTTATTTTTGGGTTTTTTTGTTTAGTTTAATTTTTTTTTTTCATTCTCTTCATTCTATATTCAGATCCTATTCAACTTCTTGTAGTAGACTGGAAACAGGCTTCTCTACTCTGGCATTCCTGAAAGAATAATCCAAGCTCATGTAAGAATTTCTGAGACCCTTATCAGGAGTCCACAATGCCAAATTTCTTTCCATAATAATACTAAGATATTATGCTCACTGTGTTGACATTTGCACTAATGGTAGGTTAAAACAATGGTTATAAACTGCTAACAAGAATAAGTCAGTGCCAACAAACTGTATTTGAATACTATTGCACTCTCACATCCATTATGTAAGAATATCTTTGATGAAGCAGGAAAAATTACTGATTTTTCAAAATCTTGACGTTTGATACTCAGCTTTTAAATACTCTGTGATATGAAGTGGAAAGTGTACATAAAGCATTCTGACATTTTGAAACAATGCTTGCCTCAAAGAAAAACAATTATGTGAACATTTGAGCTGTATTTGAATATTATAAACACTTTTTCATGGAATATTAAGAAAATATATCATTTATCCTAAATAGAATGTTTGGAAATTAGAATTTTGTATTATACTGTGAATTTTATTAGGTCCTAACACTTAGGAATTTTTCTGTTGAGTTAGTGATAAAATTAGCAAGTATGACCTCTTTAATATTAAAGTGTGTCAGCATCTGGAAGTTTACCAATGTTATTCAAATGATCAATATATAATATCACAAACTCATACATCAGTAAAATATTCATTCAAAATGCAAGATAGATCCATGGATTTTAATACAACATAGTAACAAATATGGTTTAAGATTCTACATTGTATTTATTTTTTTATTTTATATATTTTATTTTATTCTTCATTTGTACATTTTTTTTTTTAATCTCAGTTATAATCCCTTTGGATTTACCACCACCATTTCACTCATGTAACATCACCATAGTCCCATGAGCTCTTCCCACCCTAGTTTATATCTCGTTCCCCAGTCCTCCCTCATGGAATGTCTCTGGCTTATAGTTGTTAGTTGATGTTCTTTATTTTATTACAATTACTATATATGTGTGTGTGCTTGTGTGTATGTATATATTCATATACATGTATATGCATATTTTCCTGATCCCTTACACTCCTGCCGTAAGTGAAACCATCCAGTATTTTTCTTTTTCTTTCTGACTTATTTCACTGAGCATGATCTTTTCCAGTTCCATCCATGCTGCCTCAAAAGGCATGCGTTTATCTTTTTGATTGCTGAGTAGTATTCCATTGTGTATATATACCACATCTTCTTGGTCCAGTCATTTATTTTTGGGCATTTGGGTTGAATTCACATCTTTCCTATTGTAAATAGGGCAGCAATAAACACAGGGGTACAAGTGTCCTTTTGAATGATTGTTTTTGTGTCCTTAGGATAGATATCTAGGAGTGGAATTGCTAGATCATATGGAAGCTCCATTTTTCTACATTTTATTTTTAATGAGGTAGACACTACTGAGATAGATGCTTTGCCTAGATTTTATGAAACTACATTTTATTGTGTTTTGATTTTTTCTCAAAGAATACCAAGAGTACCTTAAGCTTGGGATTCTTCAGCTATGAAACATAAGCCTATGGTAAGCAGATGATCCTCCAGGGCTTCACTATACCCACACACATGCCCCACTCCACATCCAACTTCTGAACTAGGCACCTAAACAGTAAGGATAACTGATGCAAATGGGAGCCTTATGCTGCTTGCTGTGTTATCAAAACTCAGGGAATTCAGATCTGCTGCCAGCATCCATGACACTGTGGCAGGCTAATTAGTTAGCTCAGAAGTAAGGTCAACTCCCAGACTCCTCAGAGTTCTTGGCATACACCTTGTAATAATCTTTTATCTAAAAGAAGTGGTTGTGTGAGGCAATTCTAGGAGTAGCCTAAAACCACTAAGACTTAGGTGGTTGAGGAGACCACTACCTATAGGTAATTGGTAGTGAGTGAAGGTGTTTAGTATGAATAAAATATGACCAAAATGCTCTTTTATTAAAGTCAGTGTTCCCAATGCAGAACTGGGACTAAGCCCAAGTATTAACAACTGGAGCAAATAAACATTTACTAAATACTTCCATGAAGAAGACTGAGATTTGAGTCTTTTCAATCCTCATTCAAATTGAGATGGTGTTCATTATAAGGCACATGCTATGTGAACAGCTTATTTTTTCCTTTATGAAGCAATTCTAGAATTTTTTTTACTATTTTATTACATTAATTATTTGTTTAAATGTATGTATTTATTTTCTTACATCATTAATTATGTGAATATTTTAAATACAAGAACTCTCTAGACATGTCTGACAATCCTATCAGGTAGATGCTACTACTACTACCACTTTACAAATCCTAAGACATCTAAACAATATGTAAATTTGCCCAAGGTCTTGACAAACTGCAGACGAATACACAGTATAGGTGGGATTTGAGCCTAAGCAATCTTTCTCCTAGACACTGTTTTCTTCATCATTATTCAATATATGTAAAGGTATGGATAATGGTTATAATCAATTTATAGTTGTGTAATAAAGGATAGCAAAACCCGAAATCATAAAGCCAGTACAAAACCAGTAAATGGTGAAATCGAGTACTCTGCAAAATTAAAACAGAAGAGGTTATGTAGCCAATTATATAAATTTAGTTTGTAGACTTATTTTGGTTCTTTTCAATTAATCCTTCTGTTCAGATTTAAAAGGGCTCTTTATGAAATGTTAAAGCAAAGTGCCTGACTCATACTTAAATGGATCCTGCTGTCATTGCCCTGGAAACCAAAATAGGCAAATGCACTACAGGATGGCATCATTTAAATTAGGACTCTTTGACTAACAGTGATAAAAGCCCAATTCCAAAGTCAATGCCAAAGCAACTGGATCTACTCTCCTTTTTCTCTTTTCCTCTCTCTTTAGTGTCTATATCACTCTGACCATTGACTTCATTCTCATAATCAGGTTTAAAGCTAGAACTATAGGGCCCTCCCTGGTGTTGCAGCATCATGAAGCTGGCCACGGCACTTCAGCACCAGGTTGATCTCAGGCCAGGGGGTTTGTCCAAATGCTAGGCAGACCTCCCCTGTCTTGTCCGCTGCTCCCCTCAGCAGTGTACTTCAATGATCTGTCTCTTCTGCTTCCCACTCTGTCTCCGGTGAATCCTCTCACTGCCCCTGCACCTCTGGCCTGTATGCATAAATATATTTTTTTAATGATTAAAAAAAAAAAAAAAGCTAGAGGCCCTCCTTGGTGGCACAGTGGATTAAAGCACAGCACTAAGAAGCTAAAGCCACTTCAGCATGAGTCGGGTCCCTGCCCCGAATGGACCCACATGGTGTGGCAGACCTCTCCTGAACCGCTGTTGCACTCCTCAGTTGTGCACTTCCTCCATCTGCCAGTTCTGTTCCTCACTCTTGTCTCTGCTGAGTCTTCTCACCACTCTTGCACCTTTCACCTGTATCCCAGTTTTGTATGCATAAATAAATAAATCTCAAAAAAAAAAAAAACGCTAGAACTATAGCAATTAACTACAGGCTCAGGTCTTACTGGGCTGACCAATGCTAAGAGAAAGAAGAACAGCTTTCTCCAAGCCCACTTCAAAAATATCAAAGCACAATGAAATAGAAAGATATTCAGTGGTCATGAGTCAGAAGAATCAATATGGTCAAAATGGCTAATCTACAAAAAACAATATAGAAATTCATTGTAAACTTTATTAATATCCCAATAGAATTCCTCACAGAAATAGAACAAAAATGCTAAATTTGTATGGAACCACAAATAACCTAAAATGCCAATACAATTATGAGAAAAAAAGAGCAATAATGGAGGTATTATGATCCCCTATTTCAGACTGTCCTACAAAGTTACAGTAATCAAAGACGCTTAGTATTGGAATAAAACAGGCATACAGAACAATGGAACAAAATTAAGAGCCCAGAAGTAAAACCACAGATATCTGGACAACTAATCCATGGTAAAGGACCTAACAATACATAATGGAGAACTCTTAAACAAATAGTGCTAGCAAAACTAGATAGCCACATGTAAAAGAAAAAAACTAAACCACTATCTTATAGCATACACTAAGGTCTACTCAAGATGGTTTGAACATTTGAATATAAGACCTAAAATTGTAAAATACATAGAAAAAAATAGGTAAAACTCTCTTTGATATCAGTTTTATGATATCTTTGCAGATTGTGTCCAAAAGCAACAGAAGCAAAATAGAGTGTAAACAACTGGGACTACATCAAATTAAAAAACTTTTGCACAGCCTAAGAAACCATCATTAAAGTGAAAGGCAACCCATTGAGAGGGAGATGCTTATATCCAAACCAGCAATTGCCCAAGAAATAAAAGCCAACATGTATAAGCAACTCATACGACTCAACAATAAAAACACATATAACCCCACTAAAACTTGAGCTGAGGATCTAAGTAAATGTTTCACCAAAGAAGTTGTACAGATGGTCAGCAAACACAGAAAAAGCTGTGCTACAGCACTAATCATTATGGAAATGCAAATCAAAATTGCAGTGAGATTTCATCTCAAACTGGTTAAATGGTTATTGTCCAAAAAATGAAAAATAATAAATGGGGGTGAGGGTGTGGAGAAAAAGAACTCTTATCCACTGTTATTAGGAATATAAATTGGTGCAGCAAGTATGGAAAGCATTATGGAAGATGCTCAAAAGAAATAAAAATAGAATCGCCATATGTACCAATAATACCACTTCTGGGTATTTACCTGGAAAATATGAAAGCACTCAATTCAGAAAGACTTTGCACCCTGTATTTACTGTGGCACTATTCACAAAAGCCAAGATAATGGAAACAACCTATATTGCCCACAATAGATGAGTGGATCAAGAATTTGGGTATGTACAACAGAATACTACTCAGCTATCAAAACAGCAACAACAATGCTGAAATCTTGTCATTGTTATAACAAGGAGTGAAATTATGTTATGTGAAATAAGTCAGAAGGAGAAAGGCAATTTCCATATGATTTCACTCATTTATGGAACATAATGAAAACAAAAACCACCATTAGAGTCTGAAAATAGTCTCTAGACTGAATGAGTAAAGGGGCTACTTGGTTGATGGGGGATGTTGACCGGACATGTGGCGGAGGCTGTGAGAAAATGTGCTCCTGGAATCTATATAATCTGGAAACTAAGGTTACCTCAATTGAAAAAAAAGAAAAAGAAAAAGAGCCCATGGAAGTTCTTTGTTTAGTCTGGCTTGAGTTATTCCCTCACTGTAAAACCAATTCATGTGAGCAATCGTGTGGGATGTTAGTTGGGGAGTCAAGAAACAATGATTGATAGTTTCTTCCACAACCATGTGAATGTAGTTATAGAGCTATTCCCCAAAAGAAACAGGCAGAAAAGAGGCCACCAGGAGCAATAGCTGTCCATAATATCTAAACAGGGATGCTTTCTATTTGACTTTGGCACCCTTTATATTTGAAACATATTTGGATTTCAGTGCAAAATTCAATTCAGTACAAGGCAAGATTTCACTGCTTTATTCACAGAAATTTTGATTTCTCTAATCAGGAGTTCCTTGAGGAAGGGGACTAAGATCTCACATAGTGGGTATTTTCATATAGTTAGTAAATTCCTGTCATAATAATGTTCAGCCAACCTTCATTACCACACTATACATGTAAAAACTTCTCCATGGTTTATGCTAGCAGTAGTTATAGGCAGATTGTCATTGAAATTCTTCCTCTTTGGTTCACAGTTGGCAAAAAGATTTTGCTCCCAAGTAGGTAATCCTCACTTCATTTTTGTCTTCATAGCTATAAGAGCTCATTGTCACTAACAACTCAATGTCATTGAGTTAAATTTTCTGAACCTATCATGGTACTTAACACATTCCAAGTTCTTTTTTTGTTTATATTACACTCTTACCAGGGCCAGTTTTAAACTCAAAATGGTATCTGCTGTTTTTTAAGCACTGGGTAAAATGTTTTTATATATCTTAGCTAGTTCAACAAAGTTAGTATTTACATACATACACACCACACACACATTCAGCTGAAGTGGTTGAAGAATCTGAGATTGAGAGATTAAGGGACATACCAAGCTCATGACCCTTGTAAATCATGTAGCTCTGGTTCCCATCCAGGTCTATGTGACTGCCATTTTTTACTGGAAAATCACTTTCTAATCATATCCCTCACCATCATACTTGTAATGTCTCTTTTGTGAGACGTTAAGGTATATTCAGTCCAAGCAGAAACATTTGCCTCCTAACATAGTGACACTTTCCTCCACATTTCCAACATGGAATTTCCAAACATTCATAATCATCTTCACGTTAAGCTACTTGTTTAGAAAAATCCTCATCCTGAACACTTTGGACTGTCAAGAACAGTGACAAATTTGTCTTCTCATGATACAGATATGACTTTCTAAAATTATCTTCAGGAAGAAAATCATAACAAAAATTTTGGATGGGGAAGGAAAAAAATCTTTTTTTATTATTTGTCTGTTTTATCAGAAAGATTTTCCTGAAATATTCTAAAAACCTCACTTGAGGCAGAAACCAAACAAGTTAACATCAGACAGAAAAAAAAAAATCACGTCAGTGATGGTCTTCTAGCTGAGCACATCAAGTAATATTTCAACACCTCTCTTCTGGGTAGCCACATCAGTACAGTCACCAAGAAAGGCAAAAGGAAAGAATCTTAAGTGAGCCCTGTAAGCCCAGCAAGGATAAGTGAAGAGAATGGGAAAATGACGTCATAAGCAGGGTGACTGTAAGAAGAGAGGAAGAGAGCCATGTGGTCAGGGAGGAAGAGAGCCATGTGGTCCAACACGGAGCTGTTTTTATTTCACTGCAATGACTAGGGAATCATGTGAAGTAAAACACATTTGTTACCAAAAGCGAAGATGTGTCTCTTTTCTTAATTATAGAATAAGTTAAGTAAACATGATCTGAATCCAACAAGATTATATCATGGAGAGAAAAGATTCCCTAAATTATTAGAGGAGTTTAAATAGTACCCTCCTTTGGCACTTTCTTTTCTCTCTTTTCTTCTTTCTTTCCTTCTCGGAAAAACAAGTGGGCCTGTATCAGTTAATACCACTGACAGCATGATACTTCCGGGGAGAGAATATAAAATACAGGAAATAAATTTAAATTGGTATTCTCTTGACATTACCAACCAAAATATACTTCCTAATAAAATGTAGAGGCTTATAACTGCTTAAAGAAATGTGGAAATAGTGACATATATGTATTGATTTTCATATTAAATCCTTATATACTCTTTAAATATTTAAGTCCATAAAACATGTTGTCTATGTACTGCATTCAAACATAAATATACTAATAACTTTAGTAACTATGTTTTTGGGGAAAAGATTACTTGTTTAATGTGTAGTTTTTGGATTTAGGAGGATGTGTGTATGTGCAGTGGGGTGTAAATCATTCTTTTCCCTTTTATTTTTTGGATATTTTGTTTGTCAAGTGATCCTTTACTGAAACATTTTCCTTTTTAGTTCTTGGCTAACTGGAAACTCCACCATGCTACTGTTGCTGTCACCTGTGAAGTCTTGAGTGTGGGAGCCTTCAGCATTCAGCCTGAGCTGTTCCCAGGATCTCTTCAGTTGTTCTGGAACATTCTCTAGCTAAAGATCAATACTCATTTGTCAACAATGTTGACAAGATCATCAAAAGTGAGAATTCCATGGTGCTTTATGTTTTTTAAATTTAACAAAATAGTTTGTTTTTTATCATTTTGTGCCTTTTTCCATCTCAGTTGCAATCCCCATGGGCTTCCCATCACCAAGTCACCCATGTTCCATCACCATAGTCCAGTGCACTTCCCTCTCCATCCCATTTTTTATCCCATTCCCCACTCCACCTCTGTAAAATGTCTTTGGTATATAGTTGTTCATTATTATTTTCCTCCCTGGTCATTTATGTTCCTTCTATGAGTGAAACCATCCAGTATTTTTCTTTTTCTTTTTGGCTTATTTCACTAAGCATGATCCCTTCCAGCTGCATCCATGTTGCTGCAAAAGGCATGAGTTTATCTTTTTTGATTGCTGAGTAATATTCCATTGTGTATATGTACATCTTTTTTTTTATTACAAAAGTTTATTTTTACATCATTTTGTACATTTTTTTTTCCATCTCGATTGTAATCCCCGTGGGTTTCCCATCACCAAATCACCCGTGTGCCACCACCATAATCCCGTGCATTTCCCCCCCACCCCCGTTTTTGATCCCATTCCTCACTCCACCCCCACAAAACGTCTCTGGTATATGGTTGTTCATTATTTTTGTTATTTTCTCGCCTGGCCCATTATATTCCTGCTATGAATGAAACCATCCAGTATTTTTCTTTCTCTTTCTGGCTTGTCTCACTAAGCTTGATCTTTTCCAGCTCCATCCAAGTTGCTGCAAAAGACATGTGTTTCTCTTTTTTGGTTGCTGAGTAATATTCCATTGTATATATGTACCACTTCTTTTTATCCAGTCATCTACTTTTGGGCATTTGGGCTGCTTCCATGTTTTTCCAATTGTAAATAAAGCAGCAATAAACATGGGGATACAAGTATCTTTTCAATCAGTGTTTTTGTGTCTTTTGGGTAGATTCCTAGGAGTGGGATTGCTGGGTCATAGGGAAGCTCCATGTTTAGCAGTTTGAGGAACCTCCAAACAGTTTTCCATCTTTTTAATCCAATCATCTACTTTTGGGCATTTGGGTTGATTCCATCCCTTTCCTATTATAAACAAAGCAGCAATAAACATGAGGGTTCAGATGTCTTTTTGTATCAGTGTTTTTGTGTCTTTTGTGTAGTACCCAGGAAAACCAAAAATTGGAAACCATTCTTTAAAAGAAACCTTTCACATACCCTACAACACCACAATACAATGAAAGAAAATCCCACATAAAATAGTGAAAATAAAAGAAAAACAAAGAATAAACAGTATAAAATTTACAAAGTGTGTATAAAGAATCTTTTAAAAACAATGAGAAATGGAATCAAAGAGGACTTGGACCTCTGGAAATGGATACACATATATTATAATAATACTAATTTTCTCCACTAGACTTTAATAGTTAACATGACCTTATTGAAATAACTGTGTATATTTGACAACTAAAAAGCTAATTCAAATGGTATATATAAAATAATAATGAAAGGACAGCTAGGGTAAAAGAAATTCTGAAAAAAAAAGGGAATAAAGTAAAAATAATCTTATTGTATATTTCAAATATTATAAAACTATGATAGTCAAAATTACCAGTATGTGAACATGATTAGGTGGACAGGTCAGTAGAATATTCTGAAAGCTTAGAATTGGAATTGTATGTAAGCAACATACAACCCCTGCATACAGGAACTTAATGTGTAATGAAAGGGACATTACCAGCTGTGTGGGTGTTGGGAAACTGGGTACTCATTTGGAAAGTGAATTTACTCAATCTGTAGCACCTTTACACAAACTGAATCTTTTATGGAGAAATCATAAAACAGCAAAAAATGAAATGAAAACATTAGAAGAAGCCATGGTAGTTTTGTTTTGTTTTTTTAAATCTGTATAGAAGAATGACTCTGTAGGACTTAAAATCTAAAAGCACAATGGAATAAATACAACTAAAAGAAATATAGCAAATATTATCATATGCAAAATAAAACAAGCCAAATGACATCTTGGAAAATGTATTTCAACAAGTATCACAACAGGTCATCTACCCAATGAGAAAAAAAAATGAAATATTACAAATACTTTATAGAAATGTAAATTAAAATGAGCTAAGTGCAAATAAACTTCACATCAAAATATCATTTTTCACCTATAAGATACACAAAATGCCAAAAGTTTTATTGCTTACTCTCTTGGCATATACAACAGGCCAAGCACTCTCATGTTGATTGACAGGAGTGGATTGGTAAAAACCACTTTGGAATATAATTTAACAATGTCTGTCAAAATTACAAGCATGTATACTCTTGAGCCCAGCAAAGATTATTCTACTGATTTACTCATATGTGTGTATATATCTACATTTTTAGATAGATATGTATGTATCTAAATGTATGTTCACGTGTGTGTGTATGTGTGTGTGTGTGTGTGTATATATATATATATCCATATATAATATAAAGGCATAGATTCAGATTGTTTTTTCACAGCAACTTATTGGAATAAGCTTGATATCCTATAATGAGGCCTGGTAAAAACGAAGTTGGTCCATTTACTTCACACAATTCCAACAATGAAAACGGCAAAACATAGGCACAGCACAGTAATGGCGAACCAGGATCCCACTAACTAGAACAGTCTGGTTTATGTTTTTTGTCCTATCATTTCACCCAGTTTGTATCATCTTTTACTCTAAGAAATGCCCCAATCTATAGGTAGTGTTTTAATGAGTAATTTGATCACCTTCAATATATTTTTTCTTGAGAGTAAAAGAAAGGAATGGGATAAAGTTTAGAGCAGGAGATGAAGTTGGTGGAAGGAATAGGAGGGAAAGGCAATTTGATGCTTTACATACAGGCAAGCTGATGGAGCTCAGTTCTCCTCCTGGCACCACTGAGGCCATAAGTCTCTGGAGTCAGACAGACTAAGTTCAGATCCTAGCTTTATTACCTACAAGCTATACAGATGTGGTAAATCCCTTACTCTAGTCTCATTTCAGTTTCCTTATATATAAAATAAGAGTGCTAGTATCCATCTCATTAGGTTATTTATGAGGATCAGATAAGGTAATGTATACATAGCACTTAAAACACATAGCTTGGTCTGACAGCAACAATGGACTACAGTTGTGTTGCTGTTACTGGGATTCAGAGTGCTACTGCATGGCTATCACATGTAGAATCTTGACAAAGCCTGAAAGCAGATGTAACCACTGAAAGAAATTATAACTAAGTTCAACATAGAAACTGGATTAGTTCATTCAGAAATTTTTTCATAAGTTTTTATAAAACTTATAAAACTTATAAGTTTTATAAACT
>NW_004567105.1:24968915-24992033 GCF_000260355.1 Condylura cristata
CTTTATCACTACTTTTGTGTGAGAAAATGTTTTCCCAATTAGTGGGCTGTCTGTTTGTTTTTAGTAATGTCTCTTTTGCTGTACAGAAGCTCTTTAACTTGATGTAGTCCCATCTATTTATCCATGCCTTCACTATTGTATGGAGCACTTATATTTAAGGTTCTGAGCTAAATTCTAGCAGAACAAAATTATGGAAAATTATAAAAGATAAAGTAGGAAGCTAAGGTGAGTTAGTATATAGCCATATGAATATGACAACATTTTCTTTTATTATAAAATGCAGTGAGTATGGCTTTAGCCTTATTAAATTCAGCAAAACAAAAAAAAAGATCTGGCTTACAATAAATTTGTTAATCTCCTGATTATCTGTCAATCTTAATGAAATGTCAAAACAGAATAAAAATCTATCTATAAAAACTAATTAACCAAAACTTAACCAAAATGAGCATAAAATGTACTTTTCTAGTCAAAAACTAGATTTTTGGAACCAAGACAGGCTCAGTTTTGAAACTGGCTTTTCTACCTCTATATATGTCCTTGAGAAATATAACTAAACTTGCTACCCATTAATTCTTCATATTGAAAATAAATAATTCTCATAATCAACTTCAAGTGTAATTATGAGGATTAAATGTAAGGCAGTTACCTAGTGCTTAGCACATAATAACTGCTTAACAGTTATTGGTTGGCACATTATTTTTATTTCTCTGTAATTAAATAAATAGCACTTATTTTTCTATCCCTTACATCTTCTTCACCTGATTTATTTATTGCTAAACAATAAAAGATAATTTGTTCTTGTTAAAGTATTTAATATTTTTAATGCATTGTTAAGAAACAACAGCTTGCTAAGATTTCTCAGAAGTAACTTTCCTCCAGAAAATCACATAACCACCTCTGTAAGGTGATTTCTATGTTTCCTATTTAGGCAACACCCCAATCTAGAAGAAGCAACTTCTTATAATCCTGCTATGATGACACAGCATGAGTGAGGGAGCTCTAAGACTCTCTCCTGCAGGAATCGTGTATCTGCAGGGTGAGCAGCCAGTTTGTGGGAATTCGCCTATAAAATAAGACTTCAAATTACTTTCTTCAGCACACATCTGTGACACCAAAACCTCTCAGCCATATGCCTTACAATTGCTTTCTAAGTCACAAAATGCTTCGTTGCTATCATATTAGACATTTGTTTTGTCATTTTTAAACTGCTAATACTGAAAGCTCCTTAAAATTATTTGAATGTTTAAGAAAAAAAAAAGTTGAGGATTTACTGATAAAATTGCGAAGTGCATCTTAGGAATTTTAATATCACATGTCTTAGTGGAGGGGGGAAGCCTGCTTGAGAACTAAAAAGATTAACAGAACTGAACTCCAAGGCAGGTATTTTTAGAAATCTTTGGTAGTGTTTTTAATGTCAGCTTAAGAAATGAAGTAAAGTGTTTGTTTCTCACGGTTGCTAGGCAACATACTGGGTTTGATTGGTTTCCAGTATTTTAAAAACAGTATGATAATAATAAAAAGAGTATCACCTTTTCCTCAATTTAATATTTAAATATGTAAGAAGAGTTGATTTGAACGAAGTCATTGTGACTTAACAGATTTTCTTGTCACTGTTTTCCACAGCCATGTTACAGAACCCTGGAACATCCTACTGTACTCTGAAAAGAATAACTTATGTTCCAATGGAACATTAGGCTGGATTTCAATTTTAGATTAGAAATTCACATAAAATTCAAAGTACTGAATTTTATGCCCTATTCTCTGGAGTTTTACTCACTCCAATCATTATAAAATGTGCTCTCCTTATCTAAGGGAGCAGCATGTACCTTCAAGGGGTTTTCACTCAGAATCCTTGAAATGCTGCTCCTGAAAGAAATAAATTACAGTCAAACAAACCAACAAATTGCCCTTACACAAAACCTTGTATTCCTATCATGATGAAAATACTAAGGGCCACCATTAATGTGTTTTGTGAGTTTTGGGCATAGGTGATTTTTTTGTTATCTCATAGAATTAAAATACTTTTAAATTGTTTTGAACATAGTACAAAGGGATAGAAAATAAAAAATAACGTTCCTCTTCTTATGCCCTCCTCAACCTCTTTCAGTCCTACTCCCAGGAATAATTGCTGTGAACACTTTCTTGAGCTTATATTTTAAAAGATTTTAAATTCTGCCTGAAAACTGGAGTTTTAGATTTTGACATCCGACTCATCTGTTGTTAGAGTGTGAGTATGTGTGCACTTTTTGTTACCAAGAGTTTAAAAGAGAGCATTTGTCCAGCAAAAACTGCATCCCTGGACACAAACCTTTCACTGTTTCTCTCTGATAGTACATCTTTCTCCCATTTCATTACTAGACAACAAATCTAAAGTATGAGGCCCCAGCTGACACCATGTCCTCCCCTTCATTTCCTTCTCCACCTCTCCCTCCCCTTCCCTTCCTCATCGCCCCTTTCCTTTCCCTCTGCCTTACTTTCTCACCCCCAGTCAGTTATTTTTAGTCATTTTTTTTTGTTTGTATTGTTTATTCTAATTGATCTCTCACATAAAGTCTAGAGGCCTGGAATAATCTGGGTCCTCCAAAGTATAGGAAACCCACTCGAGGTGCACTTGAGAGATGCAGCTGCACTCCACCCATTATTAGGAGTCAGACACATACACACACAATAAACCAGAAGGATTTTCCTTAGGTCCTTTCCTAAAGGACAGGTTCTAGTTTTCATCATCCAGCCCTAGAACAACTACTGTCATTACACCCTTTTTTGGAAGATTAGTTTCCTTCCTGGTTAGGCCTGGTTTCTATATATAACCTCTCTCTCTCTCTCTCTGTCTCTCTCTCTCTCTGTCTCTCTCTCTCTCTCTCTCATTTTCTTTCATTCTCTCTCTGTCTCTCTCTGTCTCTCTCTCATTTTCTCTCTCTCTCTCTCTCATTCTGTCTCATTCTCTCTCTCATTCTCTCTCTCTGTCACACACACACACACACACACACACACACACACACACCACCACCACCACCACACACTTAGAACTTTTGTCATAAGCTGTATTTTCCAAACTGTTCCTCGGCAACCACACTCTGAAATAAAACTGGCCTGGGTGCTGAGTTTACTGCTTGTCATCAACACACTTCAGAGAGCTTTCCCAGCTCATGCCCTCTTCACTGAGCTCTGCCTCCTCCATCTACAGTCTCAGCTGTTTGTGTTCTAGTGCAAACTCATTCCCCCTCTGCTAACAGCTGACTGGGTCACAGGTGGACATCTTAAGCTTCCCCAGGTCCCATCAGACCCTCCCACTTGAGAACTTACAAATAGTCCCAGGACAGGCAATGAGCTAGAGTTAAAAAGAACTGGGGTGTTAGAAGATGAGTGGCCATTCAGATGTAATTATGCTGAGGAGAAAGCAGAAAACAAGCAGACTTTTTTGGAGAGAAAAAGTCAAGAAGTTACAGACATTCAGAAACACACAGAGGCATGAGACCATGTTACAAGAGGAAGCAAAAACAACACCAAGACTGTAAGAGGGAACAAATCTTTCTTAATTACTGACAACTTTCTATTACATGAAGCAACAGATTTTTTTTTTTTTGCCCTGAATCCTTTAAGACAACCCAGAATTTCTGCAAAAAAAAAATCAGTTTGCTTAATTAGGCCTTTATGTTGTACACCTTAAAAAAAAAATCCCTGATTATGATTTTCTACACATCTATCTTCTCATTTTTTTTTTCCTTTTCTTCCTTGGTTTTCCCTTACCCAAAAAATAATGTCTTCTGGATATTTTCTATTAATCTCTAAATCATACCAGAAAGTACCTGGCAGATAGTCATTAAATGTTGATAAACTCATAATTTCAGAACACAACTGTTAGAATCAATTACTGTAATATTCTATAAGCCTCCATTTTTAGTGCCAAATTTAGTGCTATATTAGACACTTTAGTCATCAGTCCTTTTTATGGGTATGTGTGTCTATCTGAAGTTTCTGAACAGCTTTGTTAGTAGGATTACCTGAGATCTAAAAGTAAAGACAGGAAAAACTTTAAAACATAAAATCAATAATGTGATTTTTTAAATACAGAACAATTCAGTGTATCTGAGGGAAGATGTTAGAAGAGAAAAAAAAAGAAAATATATGTAAATATACATACAATTTCAGTTACTCACCCTGAAATTAGCAGATTAAGTATAACATTGATTAAAATACATATTGTATGTTATAGCAAAAGCTATAACAATAAACTCAGAAGCATAAACCTATCAAGACTATCATTTCTCCTTTTTTTCCCCTCTTGGCTATGAGTTGTTTCTGGAGGCATAAATACTATTAGCAGAATCTAAATGTGTTATACAAACATAATTCTTTACTTTTATTACTACCATATTCCATATAAATGTTTGAGCTTAATTAGCATAGCATAAGAGACACTCATAAAATGTTGACACTATAAGCAATTAATCATCAATTCTTTGATTACAGCAACCATCCAAGATGAGTGTTATTAGTCCCTTTTATAGATAAGGAAATAGGGATCTGAGAACTACATGGAATATTACCGAAAGGATACAGAACTAATAAGCTGAAAAATCAGGCTTGTAACTCAAGCTTATTAGCTCCAAATCAACTGTCCTCTACAACAAGTCCACATAGTTCCACACAAGTTATATAGGAAAAATTTTTTTCCCAAAACAACTATAGGTACTTTATATGAAAGACAAATACACATATACATATAAATACCTACAGATACATTAATCATCCATATGTATATGTATATGATGGAGTAGCAAAAAGAAATGATGACAATGGCTTAAAATTTTTTTAAATGTAAATGGCTTTGAACAGCCAATCAACTCAAGCAAAAATACACAGTGACAAGTTATATGTGGTCTCATAATAAAGGAGGTCTAATTTTGGTCTGATTTCCCTTATCTCCTACATCTCAAGTTAAGCCAAATCTTAAAAAGTTCAGGAAATGCTGTCTTATATAAATGCAGCCATAAGAACAAGCTAAAATGTGTTTGATAAACCTTCTTTTGTGTATTTAATCCTTACTTATTTCTCTTAATTTACAACTCCAGACTCATAGAAATTGTAGCCCAGCTCACCAGTAATCACACACATACTAAAAACCCCTAGTACATTCCCAGAAACATTATCCTTTTTTTTTGGGGGGGGGGGGTCTACTAAAACATTTCCTTTTCTTAAACAGAAATGGCAGAATATTAAGAACTAGGATATGCAGCCTCTCCTTTCATCTCTTAATCCCCATATAACAAGGGTTTTAAAAATTGAGGTAACATTGCATGGTAACAGTATACAAGTTTAAAGTATGCCATTAAAAATCAACATGCATAGGCCCTCCCTGGTGGCGCAGCGGGTTAAAGCACTGCACTAAGCAGCTAAAGCCACTTCAGTATGAGTTCGATTCCTGCCTGCCCCGGAGGAGATCCACATGGCGCGGCAGACCTCTCCTGACCTGCCCGCTGCTCCCCTCAGCAGTGTACTTCGTCTATCTGCCTGTTCTGCTCCCCACTCTGTCTCTGGTGAATCCTCTCACCCTCCACATCTCTGGCCTGTACCCCAGTTCTGTATGAATAAATAAATAAATCTTAAAAAAAAAATCAACATGCATAAATATGCCACTGAGTTCAATGCTAGACATCCCCCCTTCACTACACAATGTCTTTAAATACAATATACAGACTTAGAGAAGTCCATGCTCCTACTGAAGTCTTCATCAAAAAAAAAAAAAAAGGACAAGAAATTACAAAAACAAGAAGTCTTCAGCACTGCCAGAGCCAACGAAACAATGCTACAATGCTGAAACACAGTCACCAGAATTAGATTGAAGTTCTGTAAGGAAGAAGGTGGATTTTTTTTTTTTTTTTCTCCATGCCAGGGCAGAGTAGAAAAGTCTTTCCCATTTCATCAACGTAATAGAGAACACAGCAACTTGGAGGCTGGGTATGGAGGAATGTACCTCAACCAACCCAGGGGGGAAAGCCGTTATTAACAGACATATCTCCCAGCCTGTTCCACTCTGAAAGTTCAGGGGGCAGGAAGCCTGCCTACCAAAACCTGGCACAGTGCCTACCAGGTATCAGGAGAGCAGTAAATCCTGTGGAATGGATGAGCTCCAGCCTCCATATGTTTCAGCAACCGCATAAATGCTGACAGTCTTAAGTAGAAAGAGAGCTAAAGAAATGCAAGTGATGTTGATTGCATAGAGGAATCTGATGTATTACTAGAAAGACTGTTAGGTAACACTTGGTAAATGGGAGAAAGCTAGGAATGTCCCCAAAATGTCAAAAAAAAATAATAATAAATTCAGACACAAACAAGAATAAAAGATGACTCAGCAAGTAACACAGAAAAGAGTCAGTGACTAATAAAGAATCAAGGAAATAAATTTAGAAAGTATACAAAAAAAAAGAAAACCCAACATATTTCTCTTAGTGACACCTACATAAGAATTTGGCTAGTGTTCCGTTTCCAGTGAGGATGGTTGAAAGTTAATACTATGAAAACACAGTGTATGTTACAATAATGGTTATGATCATACATAATAATGGTAATGATATATAAGTGTCATTTACTGAGAACAACAATATTATTACAACTATAAATAAATTCATTCATTCATTTAAGCTTTGAATCCTGATATCGACCCTCTGGGTGGCTACGCTTTTATTATTACTCCTAGTTTTGCAAAGAAGGAAACAGAAACTAAAAGAATCATAGCAGTCCTCAAAATGCAAAAGCTAGTAGAAATAAAGTTAAGTTTGTAACTCAAGCTACTTAGGACATTAGGGCACATTTTTATAACACTGAGTCATATCACTTAGTCAATGTAAACTGTCCACGGTCAGGTCTTCAGTGAGGTTTTATTCTTTCTCAAACCAAGTCCCAAGTTTTTATTTAAAAAAAAAATTCTTTCAAGCATCACTACTTATATAGATTTTATGTTTTCACTTTTACAGCTGGACATTTGGCTCATGGAATTTAGTACTATGCACACCTCGAATTTTGTTACAATCCCTAACTTTGTGTGCTTAAATTGATTTGTTTGGATTTCGTTTCATTTCATTTTTCCATATTTCCTGTCACCTATTTCCCATGCTCCATTTTAGGCACTAGTTGCTATAGTTTAAACCAAGGGAAACAAGCAAATCAAAACTTTTAGTTTTCGGATTTCTAGGACCTGGGGTTGAGATGTTAAAAAGTAGATGAGTAAAGATGCAGAACATAAATTCATGTGAAATCATATTATCAGCTAAAGGCAACATTATGGCTCTCATTAAGCCAGATCTAAGAAAGATGATGACTCAAAGAAAGGAAGAAAGGTATATGGTCTCTGGGTTTCTTCAGGGGAATCCTGTGCCTTGACATCACCCACAAGCTAAATCATAGATCTGGAGCATGAATGTAAGGGAGCTGGAGAATGTGAGAGACCTGGAGTCCCCTTTCTCAGATTAACTCAAGAAAAAGGGGAGATTCTGAGATTCCAGCACTCAGTGAATAGTAGGACCAGTGATATAGTTTTGGCTGCATGCATATAGCCCGAGAGAAGGTCAGTTCACAGAAATTCTCCTTCCCACCAAACCATAGGGAAACGCAGTTCAGCAGCAATCCTCAAGATTGATGCACAGGACCAGAGAGATAATGTTAACTTCAGCACATTCCTGATTGAACTGGTCAAACATTCCAGGTCAGATATAAGATCTCAGTTCCCTTCCACACCACTGCCCTGTCAATTCTGAACCATGCTGAAGTTCACAATGTTTGGTGAAATCTTGAACTGACTAAAACGATGATTCAGTCATTCCATATATCAAGTGTTCAAAATGATTATTATTTTTAATCAGAAAAATATGAGCTATGTTTCTCCCACATGTGTGTATGAGTTGATATTGCTGCCATGTTATAATTGTTTTGTATGAACTGTGATTTCAATGAAGGACTGTTTCTTCCACCCAACTCCTAGATTAAGTAATTTGGCTTTGTTGATTTGGGTCACCTACTCACCCTAAGCTTCTGGTGTCCTTACTATTAATTTTAGATAATCCTCTGGATTTTGATAACCCAGTTTCTTCACACAGGTTTCAATGGCCCTACCTAATGCTCCCCATATTCAAGATAGGTTCCATGCTCTAAATCTAGCTTATAAGTAGTAAAATGGGATAGTTTCCCCCCCAAATCTTACCTAAATTGGCCTTCCTCCTCCTGGGTATACTACATATCTGAAAAAGTTAATTGAAAAAACTTGTCCCTGTTGTTGAAAGCTTGGATCTATATATAACCACAGAAAACTCTCTTAACTGCTGCATAACTTCCTTTCTGTACCTTCAAAATGAAATAAGTAGCTCCATGGTGCAGAAATATGCAAATATTCTGGTGTTCTGCATTTAAATAAAAACCTATATTCTCCCATTTTTTTCATTAGAAAACAATCTTAATATTAAAGTTGGCACAGAAGAGTGGGTATTTGGAGATAGTAGGTTACGAGGAATTTAAATTAACACTAAAAGTCTTCATTGGTTTCTCTTGGAAATTTTGGTTAAGTAATGGATGCTCACTTCCTTCAACACTGACACTTAAATCCAGTTTCCTAGTATCTTCATTCTCACAGTTCAGTGAAGACTACACTGGGGATAGTGGTCAGGTAAAGCAATATAAAGAGTCTACCTATAGGGCCCTCCCTGGTGGCACACAGCACTAGGAAGCTTTCCACAGCCACTGCAGCACGAGTTCAATTCCCAGCCAGAGAGGTGACCCACATGGCACGGCAGACCTCTCCTGACCCAACTACAGCTCCCCTCAGCAATCTACTTCATCAATCTGCCTATTCTGTCCCCTACCCTGTTTCTGGTGAACCCTCTCACACCCCATACCTCTGGTCTATACCCCAGTTCTTGTATGCATATTTAAGAAATACCACAGACTGGGGCACTTAAACAATAAGACAAGCAGATTTGTCTTCCCAGGAGGACTCTCTCCTTCACGTGCACATAGCTGCCTCTCACTGTGTCCTCACGTTGCCTTCCCTCTGTGCATGGAAGTCCTCGTGTCTCTTCTGGTGTCCAAAGCTCCTCTTTGATAAAGACACCAGGCATTTTGGACTAGGGCCCACTGTAAAGGCCTCATTTCAATTAATCCCTTTTTTTAAGGTCCCATCTCCAAATACAGTCACATTCTGAAACCCTCAGGATTAAGGCTTCAACATATGAATGGGGGGGAGGGGAGCACAATTCAGTCCATAACACTTGTCTTCTCTAAAATTAGAACAACAGTCATAACAAAAACAGAAAGAAAGAAAAAAAAGCTATAGTTTCTTAAGAAACAGAGATTCTTCCAAGGTTGATAACGCATTTTCGGAAGCTGCACAGAAACTTTCAGATTAGCAGTTTCTTATAGCACCTACAGATCATATCACATTGTTCGAACTGCTAAAGCCTGTGCAGCTGCCTAAGAACGCTCAGAACCACAAAATGCTTTATGTCTTGGGAACATCTGTATCATTTAAAACCATGTTTACTTTAAACACTGTACAGTATAAAGTACATACCGTGCTTTATAATATAAACTTTAACTTTCTTGTTTCTCAGCCTACTTTCCCATTCTTTAATTCATGTTGCCCTGGGACCAGTTCCCAGGAGAGAGAACTCCTTTTCCTAATACATATGTACTCTTCCTAGAGACTAATAAGGTGTTGGGTTAAAAATGTGTTCTTTCATGTTCTCTGTTTGCTTGTCAATGTATGATTTCTTCAAGGTCAAATTCTTGTCATTGACCTCACACCAACCAGTGAATTGCAGCCCCAGGGAGAGTTCCATGTATTCAGAGAAGTCATGCCCAGACCATGGTGTCCACAGTCACTTTTCTACACTATAGAACAATGTGCTGGTGTCACAGGTCACGAGTATAGTCAAACCTTTGTTAAAAACAGATTCATTTCTGTGTAAACCATTCACTGGAGAGTAACATTTTGCTAAATGGTTCCTTCAAATATTTTTATACTTCACTTCTTCAATGTTTCTGTTAGAAATCAGCTAATTATTTTTTTAATTCTTACTGCCTTCCCTTTCTTTCTTGGAATTATGACCACAATTCCATCAGAATATATACTGCCACTCAACAAAGAAATCATATAGTGAAAACTATATGACTTATTGTTTAAACTATAAATAGATTTACTATCTGTTTCTCTACCTGTGAATGGAGATTCTCCTTCACAATTATTTGTAGTCCAGACATTCTTTATACACTACTTGATAAATTTAAATTACAGTTTTCACTATATACTCTGCTTCAGAAAATTGGACTATGGAGGTACAATATTAATATGTTTGGGTATTGTCAACACTGCTGCAAAGAAATGATATTGTATGTATTTAAAGTCTGTATCCAAATATTCTGGAAAGTTGACCACATAAATATAGAACAGCCTCACACTTTACACCACTCACTACATAGCTGGGAAACTATGCATCAGTTAAACAAAGAAATTAAACACATAAGGCCTGCTACATTTAAATATTTAAGTGCCATATTTTAAACAAATCATATTATTATAGACCAGAGGATTTTCAAGGTAAAAAGTAAAGTGTTAATCTTTTATAGAACACCTTCCCGCATGCCCCCCCCCCGCCCCTTGAGTTTTTGAACATCACACAATAATGCTTTTCATTTCTGTGCTTTCTCTAAATGTTTTCAACTTTTTAGAGGCTACATTGTTTTGTAAGAATAAACTGTAGGTTTTCCAAAGAGTCTCTCTCTCTCCCACTCAGCTGCCCTGAGGGAGTTAGAGCCTCTACACACAACTTATTTTCATTTCTCTCACCCCAAAAATGATCAAATAAGGACTGTTTCCCCACTAACAATTCTAGGGCAAGAGGCTCTAACAAGTACAACCTTTATCACCACAAACATCTCTTCTTTCTTGCTCTGGCAAGTCCAAAGAAAAACACACACCAACCATGTTAGAATCAAGGCTCCAACAATTACAAAGACACACAAGGTGAATCATAGTTTTAAGCCATCAGAAAGTAGATACATGGAGGGTCTGGATTTCAGCCACTAACAACTGGGAAGGTTCAACAAATACCCTAGAATCAGTACAATCTCTTTTGAGAATCTGCCCCTTATTGCCACCAAAATAGACCTTTGTTGGACACGCAATTCTCAGCATCCTGGTTCAAATAAGGATACCGCATATTACATATTCTTTACTATTTTGGAGTTGCCATGGCAGAAAAGAGAAAGAGATATTTTTGTTGATGGAATGTCTCTTAACAGAGTTCCTTATTTTGGCCTTCTTGACTTTCTGACGCAGTTTTCAGATGTACTTTAAAATACTTTATGGCTTTCTTTTTTTTCTGTTTAAATTACTTGAAACAATCAACATTGCAGCATCGCCAAAAGACTAAAGAGTTCATAGTTAAATGTTCCAATAGGCAGGTCATTGAGATTTAAAGATAGGGATTTCAGATGAAAAGACTGGATAATCTGTAATATTTCAGTGAGCTCTGAGTTTTAACCCGGATGTCTCCTGGTTCTTTCTCAGCTTCCCTTTCTTCCTTTAACTTTTGTCTTCACTAAATTCATTGCTGCCTTATCATTTAAAAACAGAATTAGCATATCAGATTGGACTAGGTTATGCAATAATTTGAAAAAGAATCATAGAGGCTTAAAATAACAAATTTTCTTTTATTTCACACACTACATTTCCTTTGCGGTTTAGTTGGGGGCTTTGATTTGGTTTGCTCTGGGAACCAGATTTATGTAGTATCCTTCACCTAAATGAAGGCCTGAAAACATGGCTTGTAGAGCAAATCTAGCCTACTGCCTGATTTTTGTATAACCCCCAAAGAAAGAATGGTTTTTACATTTTTTAAGAGTTTAAACTATCTTTAAAAGTACATAAAATTTTCTGGCCCTCCCTGGTGGCGCAGCGGGTTAAAGCACAGCACGAAGAAGCTGAAGCCACTTCCGCATGACTTCGATCCCCTCCTGCCCTGGAGGTGACCACATGGCAGACCTCTCCTGACCTGCCCGCTGGTCCCCTCAGAAGTGTACTTCCTCGATTTGCCTGTTTTGCTCCCCACTCTGTCTCTGGTGAAGCCTCTCACCACCCCTGAGCCTCTGGCCTGCACCCCAGTTCTGTATGTACAAATAAATAAATCTTTAAATATATATATATAAAATTTTCTGATATATGAAAATTACATGAAATCTGTATTTGTGTTAATACATGAAGTGTTATGATGATATAGTTGTACTCATTCATTTATGTATCATGGAAGCTATTTTGCATTACAACAGAATAATTGCCACAGTGACCATCTGGCCTACAAAACCTGAATAAATTTTTACCAGTTCCTTTACAGAAGTGTCACCAAGCCAGTAGTGACACACAGAAACCTCTGTTGACCGACCAGTCATTGTCCAAAGCCAATTGCTTGGGTACACTCAACTGCAAAGGGTTACGAAACACAATTCTAGTATGTTCTCAAAGGAAGAAATAAAGAGATATTGACGATCAAGTATCACAATTAAGAAAAATAAATTAGAAAATAGTTTCATGACAAGTAGATTCTCCATTTTAGCAATGATTTACAACTTATCTTGTTAAAGATGGCAAATTAGAAAAGTTTCTGTCTGTTTCCCTGAAATCACACTCTGAACATGTCACAATTTTGAGCTCCCAGAGTTAAAGTTCAGGAGCTGGTACAACTAGGGAGAGAAGGTTGGGCACAATCAAGTGCAAAGAATTAAAGGAACGAACAGGAGAAAATCTGGCAAAGAGCTTTTTAAGAGTACTCATTTATTTCTACACTTCCTTTAAAATGTCATTGTACCTTTTCTTGCCAGAAAGAAATTAAAAACACAATGAGCCTAGAATCAAGAGAACAATAGTGTCAGGATAGCACAGGCTCTCAGTTAAAATAAGAGATGAAAAACTACAAGTAGAAGCAGGTTACCCAAACCTGAGTATTGCCTTCCCTCATTTCCTCATCCCTCCCATATACCTTTATCCCACCCCCATGTCATAGTTTACAGTTACAGCTGAGGTCTCAGGTCCTTAAAAAGAGGGAAGAGGGGCCAGTTAAGAAATAGAATCCAGGCCCTCCCTGGTGGTGCAGCGGGTTAAAGCACATCACTGAGAAGCTTAAGCCACTTCCGCATGAGTTCCATTCCCGCCTGCCCCGAGGAGATCCACATGGCGTGGCAGACCTCTCCTGACCTGCCCGCTGCTCCCCTCAGCAGTGTACTTCGTCCATCTGCCTGTTCTGCTCCCCACTCTGTCTGGTGAATCCTCTCACCCTCCGCATCTCTGGCCTGTACCCCAGTTCTGTATGAATAAATAAATAAATCTTTAAAAAAAAAAAAAGAAAGAAATTAAATCCAGGGCCCTCCCTGGTGGCACAGCTGGTTAAAGCACAGGACTAAAAAGCTAAAGTCACTTCAGCATGAGTTTGATCCCAACCCTGGTGGTGACCCACATGGTGCAGAAGACCTCTCCTGACCCGCCCCCTGCTCCCCTCAGCAGTGTACTTCGTTGATCTGCCTGTTCTGCTCCCCACTCTGTGTTTGGTGAATCTTCTCACTGCATCTGCTCCTCAGGCCTGTAACCCAGTTCTGTATGCATAAATATATAAATCTTTAAAAAAGAAAAAAAAGATGGAAAAGCGACTGTAGTGGTACATCTAAAGGGAGAAGAAAGAAGGTAACTGCATGAGTAAAAGTGGCCCATCTGCTCAGAGCTTCTCCACTCTAGAAATCATCTCCAACTCATCAACTTGAATAAATTGTTAAGCATTACATAAGTTGAAATATCAATTGTACACTTTCTCAAGATCACCAAATATAATAAGGTCCATGCACAAATGATTTTATATATGTATGCTCCTAAAAGTTCATGTAAATATTCCCTTCCTTAGACAAGTTACTACAAAGGAAATAAAGAAACCCAACTCATTTTTATTACTTCAAACCTCAATAACAATACCAAAAAATAGTAAGTGAAATGAATCAAAACTTTGATAAATTAACACATGTAAGCGTATACTAACATATAAAGAACTTTAAGAGTGAAATTTCACTATTTTGATAAAGGCTATCTATAAAATAACTAAAGAAAATATGATAATTAATTGTGGGAACTTAGATACATTTTCACAGAATTAAGAACTATATAAGGAATAGAGTTACACAGCTGCTATTCAGTATATGACTAGAAGTACTATCAACAATTCAAGACAAGAAAAAATACAAATTATGGTTCTAGAATAAGGAGATTGTTAGAATGGGTTAAAAAGAAGCAACTATATGCTGCCTACAAAGAAAAAAAAACTTTACATATAAATATACACAAAGTGGATGAAAGTAATGGAAAAACATAAGTTGAAAAATACAGGTCTTATAAATAGCAAGCCTTAGGGAACATATTAATACCTGCCCGAACAGATTTCAAGACAAACACCATTACCAGAGGTAGAAACATTTTATAGCAGTTAAAAATCTCAATCCATCAGGAATAAATCAAAATGTGATTGCACCTAATAAGGCTTCCAAAATGATAAGAAAAAAGTTGACAAAATTAAGTGGAAAGTAAAAAAAAACACAGTTGGGGATTTTTAACACCCTTCTTTCAGCAATTAATAGAACAGGTAGACAAATAGTTAAAAATGTAAAATAGGGCCCTCCCTGGTGGCGCAGTGGGTTAAAGCACTGCACTAAGAAGCTTAAGCCACTTTCGCATGAGTTCAATCCCCGCCTGCCCCGGAGGTGACCACATGGCGTGGCAGACCTCTCCTGACCCGCCCACTGCTCCCCTCAGCAGTGTACTTCGTTGATCTGCCTGTTCTGCTCCCCACTCTGTCTCTGGTGAATCCTCTCACCCTCCACATCTCTGGCCTGTACCCCAGTTCTGTGTGAATAAATAAATAAATCTTTAAAAAAAAATGTAAAATAAGTAACCAATCTAAAGATATTTATATAAGATCCAATGGCTATTATAAATGTAGAAATAATTTCAGTCAATATTTTCAAAGCAGAAGACACATGCTTTTCATATTCACATGGAACCTTATATTCTAAGCTTTAAAACATATCTGATGAAATTGTAAATAAATTTAAATGATTGAAATACTAACCATACTTCTTATGATAGTCATCACAATGGCTATAATTTCAAAATCAACAGTAATATATTAAGAAATAAACAAAAATATAGACATTAGATAACATATTTTGAAATAATAAATGTGTTAATGAAGGACTCACAAAGAAACTGGAAAATATTTCAAATGTAATTACAATGATTATGTAATTTCAAATTTAATGGGATTTCAAAGTATCAAGGAAATACACCATATTAAAATTCCCCCCTAGATGAAAATGTACAACTTGAAATGCTTACATTAGAAAAGAACAAAAATAAAAACCACCCTAGGAAACTAGAAAAGGAGATAAAAAAAATCATAGAAAGTAAAAGATGAAAATAATTAAGAAATCAATAAAACAGAATACAAACTTACAGAAAATTTATAAAACCAAAAACTGATTGTTTGAAAAGACTTATAAAATTAATAATCCAAATATATACAATTCGGGAAATATAAAGTAAGGAAGCCATACCACTATAAATCCAATAGATAATAATAATAAAAAAAAAAGAATAAACATTATGGCATACGTTAAAAAAATTAAATGAAATCCATTTTAAAATACATCTTAACAAAAGTAATTTGGGATATTTTTGGTTTTGAACAGAAAGGTCCAAGAGTCACAACCTGCTTTGTATTATTTTCAATGTATAAAGTCCCTCAAAGAAATGGAGGTATGACAATTGGAAAGGTTGTAAGGAATAAAAGTAAATAAAACACCCCCACAGAGGTGGGGAGTACAAGGCCAGGAAAGCGTGTAAATAAGCCACTTACAGTGGCTCCCTATATCATACCACCCCCAACTAAGTAAAAGAATGCCAAAAGGACAAATCCCTAAGACTCTGAAAAGTACCAAGCCTATGACTACACACTTCAGTGGTGGTGACTTGATTGAGTAATGCTTGAGATACACGAGCCTGATCTCCCCTTTTCCCTTCCTTCCAAACTAAAAAAGAATGAGTTAAATGACAGAGATAATTTTTTGTTCCTTTAACTCACCCAACTCCAATTCACAGCATAAGCGAGGCTATTTTTTATTAGACTCTGCCACCACTTTGCATCTCCAAGTCCCTGACTCTGGAAATCTTCTCTAAGGGGTCCCTAAGAAGTTTCTGTCCAATGAATAGCCCCATCTTGACTGAAATTGCACCCTTCGGGTCCAACCTGAGAGTTTCAGACACTAAGCCTCAATACCAATACCCCATTTCACATTCTTTAGGAAAAACATCTCCATTAACATGTATCCACACATCATTAAAAATTGTATTTTGCTAAAGATTTGTTTTATATCTGTTATTTCTGGGGGCTTTGCTTTTCCGTAACAATCCTGGTATATTAGTTCACTCGAGGAGACACGCACACACACACACACACACACACACACAAACCCTTTGGGGCGGGACTACCCAAGGGGCTGTCAACTTCCATCAAGCCTGATCGTGTGAATCAGCTCCGTTTCAGGTAGGCAGATTGCCAAAGCCAAGTTCACTGCCCACACACCACAGCTTCACTTTTGCCTGAGACAGCGATAGTACCAGCTATCTGTAGATTCCTAAAACTCTGAAGATCCCCTGTACACCTGAGTTAAGAGCTTTCACACCTACTTATCTTCTCAGTCCCACCTTCCCATTGATGCCAGAAAGAATCCTTCTTAGGCTTCTACCTTGCATACCCACACTTGCTTTTTCCCCATATGTTTATTTTACATTTTAATTTGAATTTGATCTGCATAATTAGTGCTTTTTTTCTTACTTTGAATTTCTTTTTCTCATTTTGCCTAATCAAATTTTATTGATTTGTCATTCATTTACATAATTATATAATTTCGGGAGCTCAACTTCCTACTTCAACAGATGCACATAATTTCATTCACTCACCCTCCACCAAAGCTTCAGTGCCAATATACATCACATTGCCCTCCTTCCCCTCCTCTTCTTTTCCCCTCCCCCCCCCCCCCCCCCTTGATGAGTCCATTCCCCACCCCCCCCCCCCCCCCGTTGGTGGTGTGTTGTGAGCTTGTTTCGTTTGATTATTTATATTTTGAAATGAATGAAACCACCTGTAAATGTATTTTCTACTCTCAAAAAATGTAACTTTGTCTTAGCACCTGGTGTGGGCTATCAAATAAATGAAAGGATGTTAGTAATTGCCACTTGCACTTTCCTTAGAAAACTTTCTTAACGGATCATTTTGCTCTAACAATGAATGCAAATGCTGTTTCACTTTATTGTCAGATTTTTTTCCTAAAAGCATTTGTGGAAAGAGATGTCTTGTGGACTTCACTGTTCCACTGGATGAGGTACTTTTTTATGCAAACCATTGTCTGGAGAGCAATATCCTCAAATCCCCTTTCTTCAGCACAAGAGACAAAATAGTTGAAATTCCATTTCTATATCTGCAAAATGGAAGTCAAAATTCTTACTTCACAGAGTATTGTGAAATCACTTTGCAAAGCATTATAAGCATATACTTATAATATATACAATATTCTTACAAATCATTATAAGTATGAAAATAAAGATAATTAAATTTTAACTGGATTGGTTACTCAGCTTCCTAGTTAGACATCATGGTCTTCTTAGTCACATCTTATTGATTACAAAGAATAAAATTTTCAGAACACAAATTCAAGGTGCCTACATAGCACCTTCTAGAACATGATCTGGGCACTTGAGTTTAGATAATTCCCTATCCCAATAGTCTGTTTCCAGGACTTGCACCAACCTCTTTCCTGTTATCAAGGAAAGCTTTTCCAGACATGTGTCCCTTTGGTCCCAAAGCATGGTCAAGGTGAATGATGCTTGGTGACATGCAAAGAATGTCAGTGTCAATGCAGTATAAGACCCTGTGTCGCAACTCATGGACAAGGGTGACCCATGCCATCTCTTCTAACAAAATGTGGGATAGTTTATCCGTGGTCTAAAGAGTATACTAATTTTCCATATTTTCTATCATTTGTCACATTGAAATGAGAGAGATGTAAAACTTGTATTAATTTTACTTGTGAAGCTGGATACTGAGTCAGGATGTACCCAGACAAAGGCATTTTACACTGTAGAATTCCGAAGAGTCTTAGAATTTAAATTTTCGAATTTTACCTCCCAGGTTGTCATAAATTATATTTGTCAATATTTTATTTTTTAGTTAATTAGAATTATTTTCTAATACTTAAGCACGTGATATGAAGATCATCATTTGTAAATTTGCTCCTGATTCACATTAATTTAAAAAATATTCCAATCTATCCACATGCAGGCTTATTCCCAACTTCAGGGTATCAAGCAACAGGCTCAGTCATAGAGGACAAACTCCAGTCTCTCGGTCCCAATGGGAAGATACTGAAAGAGTTTGTATGGCCTGCTCAGTTCAGGGCAGGGGAAGGAGGAGGGTGCCAACCCATCATCGTAGTACTTTGGAAATAGGTTTTTTCCATAGGACTGCTAGGAGGTGGAGACATCCTTGGGGTAGATTGGGCAGTACCTAGAGAAATTTGTCTGAGTACATCCCAACTCAGTACACAACTTCACAAGTAAAATTAATAAAAGTTTTCCTTCTCTGATTTCAGTGTGACAAAATGATAGGAAATATGAAAAACTAGTATACACTCTAGTCCAAAAATATTCCATGCTTTGTTAGTCTTTTTCAGAGTTGATTTTGATTGGGACAATTAATATTACTCTCAACTATAATAAAGAGGAAATTTTTCTTAAAGAGAAATTGATGTTTTATTAAAGATATTCACTCTCATTCTCAAATTGTTTTAAAAGTGGTAACTGTGCCAACACCTAATATTTTTTCCTTATTAAACAATCAAGCTAAAATGTTTTTAAAACATTCCATTGACTAATTCTTCCCAATTTCCTTTGTTTGAAAAAAAAATGTAACAAACCTAATAAAGCATACAAGGTTTCATTAAAAAACACTCAGCCAAGCCTTCTAGCTATAGCAGAATGAACACACTTCATAACTGGGAACAGTCCTACTTGAAAAAATACAAAGGACTACAAACTAGTATTTGCTTTGGATACAAGGAAACCATGTGCAATAATATTGTTTCAATAAGATTATTTCCATGTTACAGTATCAAATATGGAAGGAATGAGAAAGTATACTTTCAACCTTTTCTGAAAGAAAATGAAAACCTCATCAAAAGAAGAAAAAAGATAGGCATACATTATTTCTGTTCATATGTATGTTTCTTCACCTCAAGTAACCTAATGTTCCTGATTACCCTTAAACTGAAAGGTCCATCCATTCTATCCAAATCCCTATACTTTAGTAGACAAAACCTATACTGATTTCATTTTGGCTCTCACAGACAATCTGCAACCATTCAGGAGCTATCAGCAATTCCAAGCAAAGGCATTAATTGTACGGGAACAATGGAGAGACCATAATTGTATATGTAGGAAAAACTAATGGACAGTGATCTAATCAAATTGAGAATAGAAGTAGGGCCTTCAGTTTTCCTTGGGTATAAAATTAAAGAGCTTTAAATACTATAAAGCTTCTCCAACATTTTTAAATGTTAATATAAAAGTTTTCTCTCCCTTAAGTTTAAATAGTTGCATAAGATGCAATTCCAGCACATTGCACATTTTGAACTTTCCAAAATAAATAATTATATCATTTTTAAATATATTTAAAAAACTGTAAGTGATATAGTAATTCAATACCACCATTATTCATAAAGCCAAATGAATATTTCAGTTGTGTTTTTAAATTATTAAGTACTAAAAGTAAAGACCTTTTAGAGGATTTTTCAATTCTTTGGGTATTTTCAGGGAAATAAGTTAGTATGCTTTTATTAACCAATTCGCATTTCATTTATAAGCAGGATTGTATATTCAGTCAGCACACACCAAATCTAACATATTTTCCTAGAATGCAGAATGATCTTTTTCTTTATTAACAAGGTGCTGCTTTGACAACTGAAACTTGACATATATTATTAATAACATTATTAATTTAACTGAATGTCTAGCTTGTTCAAAAATGAAGTTCCTGAATACAGTAAGAATCAAAAATCTCTAAGTTAATCCATCAGAGGACTACTATAGAAATGAATCTTTTACATCTTTCCTTCTTTAATACTTCTCTTCCCCCTTCTCTCTCTTCTTCTTCCCTTCTCACCCTTTTTCTTCCCTCGTCTTTCTCCTTTCCTTCCTTTCTCTCTTCCCTTTCTTGTTGTTTCTATGAAAAGTTTTATATCATAGTGATTATACCATAATATTTTGATAATAATAATAATAATAGCATATTTTAACAGTAAATGAGGTTACATGGAACAGACTCTAAAGTTTTAGTACCAAAATGAAACAGCTTGAATGTTGCAGCTAAAGAAACAATCCTCTGGGTTGACTCACAAAATAATCAATGTCATTTGCCACATCAGAAAAAGGAAAGTAAAATCAACATATCATGTCTTCATTTCATGATTCCTAAAAAGTGTTCGACATGATTCAACACCCATTTACAGTCAAAGCAAACAAACAAAAATTTCTCAATAAAGTGAAAATAAAACATGATAAAGGACACATATAACAACTCCATAGGCAACTTCAAATTCAATGGTAAAAAACTAAAAGTATTTCCCCTAAAATCAGGGCCAAGATAAGAAGGTACACTTTCATCACTACTATTTAACATCATCTTGGAAGCCCTATCAAAATTCCAATGACATTTTTTTTTCAAGAAAATAGAACAAATAATTATAAAATTTACATGGAACCACAAAAGAACATGAGTAGGCAAAGCAATACAGACAGAGAAGAATGAAGGTGTCACAGTTTCTAAATTCAAGCTAGCTTATGCAGCAACATCAACAAAAAATAGAAACACAGGCCAATGGAATAGGATAGAAAGCCTAGAAATAAACTCACACAAATACAAGATTGAATATGCTTTGGCATTCCAGTGCAGTCAGCAATGGAGAGGAAAGCACTGCAAAACTCAGTAAACAGTACTGTGAGGGCCCTCCTTGGTGGCGCAGCGGGTTAAAGCACATCACTGAGAATCTAAAGCCGCTTCCCCATGAGTTCGATTTCCGCCTGCCCCGGAAGTGACCACATGGCGTGGCAGACCTCTCCTGACCCACCCGCTGCTCCCCTCAGCAGTGTACTTTGTCGATCTGCCTGTTCTGTTCCCCGCTCTGTCTCTGGTGAAGCCTCTCACTGTCCCTGAGCCTCTGGCCTGTACCCCAGTTCTGTATGCACAAATAAAATAAAATCTTTTTTTTTTTTTAAATATATTTTTTTAAAGATTTATTTTTTATTCATACAGAACAGGGGTACAGGCCAGAGATGTGGAGGGTGAGAGGCTTCACCAGGAACAGAGTGGGGAGCAGAACAGGCAGATCTATGAAGTACACTGCTGAGGGGAGCAGCGGGCGGGTCAGGAGAGGTCTGCCGCGCCATGTGGTCACCTCCGGGGCAGGCGGGGATCGAACTCATGCGGAAGTGGCTTTAGCTTCTCGGTGCTGTGCTTTAACCCGCTGCGCCACCAGGGAGGGCCAATAAAATAAAATCTTTAAAAAAAAAAAAACAGTACTGTGAATAGTCTCTGTTCTCAGAACTTACACTGCAAACACTGAGAAAGGGAGATGGTAGAAGAAGAAACGTGTTAGCTGTTTTACCAGGGAAAGAATTCATGGACACTGAGTTGACAAAGCAAAAACATATATTGTTCCCTACAATATTCAATACATTATTATTGTCTAACTAAGAGTAAGAAGGTAATGGTATGCATGCTGAAAGATGCAAGCTATAGATCCCGCCATATCATTAGATTATGTGGGATTCATGTGAATTTTAGTGTATTGAAAATGATTAGTCCTCAAGGTCTGCTGAAAATTCAAAAGAATTGTTCAGATTTTAGCTTTACGTTTGAAGGCCCTGGAGGCACAAAAGGTTAAAGCACTTCACTATGAAGCTATCTGCAGCCACTGCAGCATGAGTTCAATCCTCTGCAGAGGAGGTAACCCACAAAGCTTGGCAGACTTCTCCTGACCTGCTCCCTGCTCCCCTCAGCAGTGTATTTCAGTCAACCTACCTGTTCTGCTCCCCACTCTGTCTCTGGTGAATCCTCTCACCCCCCATTCCTCTGGCCTACCCAAGATCTAGTATGCATAGGTAAATAAATCTTAAAAAAATAAAAAGGAATCTTTGGACTCAGGCTTGAGTCACAAGTATAAAAGCAGTAATGAACTTTGCTCTCAATTTTCTTTTCTCTCTGGCTTTTGAAACTTAGAATTGTAAAGCTACAAGCATTGACTCAGAGCCTCAAATATACAGCAAGTGCTTCAAGAAGTTGTGATCACTCTTTCTAATACTATAAGGTCAATTCAGCTAACTAGTAAATGACAAAAATTAAGACATCAAGGGATAATCAATACCATTTAAAATCTTATTAATGTCCAGTGTCCATCTATCCCAAGAGTAAAGAAGAGGTGGATTATATGATGGCAATTACCAAGACCTAGAATACCATTCTAAGGGAATTCCCAGCTTCTTTTTGCAACAATTGTATGTCTTCATCATTTTGATAAATGATATAAGTCTTAGTTGAGGGTGTAGCTGAGAAGCCATGTTGGGATAAAACTGGACATGTGGGCTTCAGGGAACTTTTGGTCTGGTGGTGGTTCATGGCTGGTCTCTCTCTCCCTTGGCCTCGTGGTCAGCAGCTGGCTGTTTGGCTCTTGACCAGCTTTCAGTGTGCTATTGGGGTTCCAAGTCAGCGGAACTGGTAAGATGCTCTAGATAACTTGTATCTTTCTCTCTCTTTTCCTGGATTGTTCCTTTTTCCTTTCCCCTTATAAATAAACTCATTATTGGGCCCTCCCTGGTGGTGCAGCAGGTTAAAGCACAGCCCTGAGAAGCTAAAGCCACTTCCGCATGAGTTGATTCCCGCCTGCCCCGGAAGTGACCACATTGCGTGGCAGACCTCTCCTGGCCCA